>NC_069500.1:41141715-41146715 GCF_027579735.1 Bombina bombina | reverse complement strand
TGATTTGTTTTTGTTTTGTTTTTGAATGTCAGAAATGTATATTTGTGAATGTTGAGATGTTATATTGGTTTCACTGGTAAAAATAAATAATTGAAATGGGTATATATTTGTTTTTTGTTAAGTTGCCTAATAATTATGCACAGTAATAGTCACCTGCACACACAGATATCCCCCTAAAATAGCTATAACTAAAAACAAACTAAAAACTACTTCCAAAACTATTCAGCTTTGATATTAATGAGTTTTTTGGGTTCATTGAGAACATGGTTGTTGTTCAATAATAAAATTAATCCTCAAAAATACAACTTGCCTAATAATTCTGCACTCCCTGTATATATTTGTGTGTATATACATACTGTATATACTGTGTGTGCGCTGGTAAATACCATTAATAATATCTGTACAAGTAATGTACTGCTTGGCACTCAAACTTATTGTCACATAAAAGCTTATTTGAGCATTAGTAGGGTCATTGGTAGAGCTACACATGCAAACAGTGTCCACTTGCTATGTCATATGTGGGAGACATTCCTGAGATATGCCAAATGTAACCCCTGCACTGCCATAAATCTGGTAAATGTAACTGCTGCGGCATTGCCATACATCTTATAAATGTAACCCCTATACTCCTTGAGATATGACACATGTAACCGCTGCACTTCCAGAAATATAAACAAATCTAACTCCTGCATAGCCAGAGATCTGATAAATGTAACCCCTGGACTGCCACAGTAGGTCTGCTCTTATTTTGACTCTCATACATGCTTTTTAAATGTGTGCCACCTCGTGAAAAAAATGCCCCCACATTTCATTCATTCTGGAGCTGACCCTGAATGTAGTTATATAGTATACATCACATAAATGTAAATTACACAGAGGGTCTTTATACACGCCCCTTATTACAAGTAAGTTAGTGTAAGACAAAGAATTTAACAGACATAAGATCCTTTGTTTAAGACTAGGGACATTCATCCTTTCATATAACTGAATGAAATCATTACACTTATTGATACTTTCTTTTCCAGTCAGAGCCTATTTTTAAAGAGATTAAATTATGCATTTGTAAGTTTTTTTGAAAATTTGTTCCGGTCGGCAATTGCCACACTACAATTGACCACACCCCATTGACCACGCCCCTGACCACACACCAACTGGCACAGCGCCAGGTGGTCCCAGTTTCACCTCTAAAAATTATGGTACGCCTAGTTTTAGGTTTAGGGGTCAATACATTTCTTTTCATAGTATCAATGTGGGGGTCCGGCGGTTTAGGGGTTAATGGGTTTAGTTTATAAGTTGAGATGTGGGGGGCCAGCGGTTTAGGGGTTAATGAGTTTATTTAGTGTCGAGGGTGGGGGTTTAGGGGTTAATATGTTTATTTAGGGTCGGTGATGTCAAAGGATGGCGGTTTAGAGGTGAATAACTTTAATTAGTGTCTGCGATATCGGGGGTAGTGGATTAGGGATATTTAGACAAGGGGTTAGGTTGTTAGGTTTTAACGTAACTTTCTTTTCCCTATAGACATCAATGGGGTTGCGTTACGACGATCGCCATTCCGCGATCACAGGTGTTAACAAACTCATTAGTAGTGTATAGATCAGTATAACTACACAGTGTGAGCTCATTATCAGTGTATAGATACTCCAAACCACTATATAGCCTAGCAAGCTCATTAGTAGTGTATAGATCAGTATAATTACACAGTGATGTGAGCTCATTAGCAGTGTATATTGTAGATACTCTTTACCATTATACAGTCTAGCAAGCTAATTAGTAGTGTATAGATCAGTATAATAACACAGTGTGAGCTCATTATCAGTGTTTAGATACTCTGTACAATTACACAGCCTAGCAAGCTCATTAGTAGTGTATAGATCAGTATAATTACACAGTGTGAGCTCATTATCAGTGTATAGATACTCTAAACCATTATACAGCCTAGCAAGCTTATTAGTAGTGTATAGATTAGTATAATTACACAGTGATGTGAGCTCATTATCAGTGTATAGATACTCAGTACCATTATACAGCCTAGCAAGCTCATTAGCAGTGTATAGAGCAGTATAATTATACAGTGTGAGCTCATTAGCAGTTTATAGATACTCGGAACCATTATACAGCCTAGCAAGCTCATTAGTAGTGTATAGATTAGTATAATTACACAGCACTCTGAGCTCATTATCAGTGTATAGATGCTCAGTACCATTATACAGCCTAGTAAGCGCATTAGTAGTGTATAGATTAGTATAATTACACAGTGATGTGAGCTCATTATCAGTGTATAGATGCTCAGTACCATTATAAAGCCTAGCAAGCTCATTAGTAGTGTATAGATCAGTATAATTATACAGTGTGAGCTCATTATCAGTTTATAGATGCTCAGTACCATTATACAGCCTAGCAAGATCATTAGTAGTGTATAGATCAGTATAATTACACAGTGATGTGAGCTCATTATCAGTGTATAGATACTCAGTACCATTATACAGCCTAGCAAGCTCATTAGTAGTGTATAGATCAGTATAATTACACAGTGTGAGCTCATTATCAGTTTATAGATGCTCAGTACCATTATACAGCCTAGCAAGCGCATTAGTAGTGTATAGATTAGTATAATTACAAAGCACTCTGAGCTCATTATCAGTGTATAGATGCTCAGTACCCAGTGGCGGCTCGTGGGCTATTCAAATGGGGGTTCACAATGCATGTATTAGGCTTATATATATATATATATATATATATATATATATATATATATATATATACTGTATGTGTGTGAATGTGTATGTGTATACTGTATGTGTATACTGTATGTGTGTGAATGTGTATCTGTATACTGTACGTGTATACTGTATGTGTGTGAATGTGTATGTGTATACTGTATGTGTGTGAATGTGTATATGTGTATACTATATGTGTGTGAATGTGTATGTTTGTATGTATGTGTCTAGTGTATTTTGTGTAGTGTGTGTGTATGTTTGTGTTTATGTATAGTATGTGTGTGAATGTGTAGTGTGTGTGTGTGTGTGTGAATGTGTAAGTTTGTTTAGTGTGTATGTGTGCATATTATAAACATTAAAGTGGCCATTGTGATAAACATCAGTATGTTTTTTTAAGAAATCATTTTTTTAAATAAACAGATAGTCCTCCCTTCTAAGCACATGGCATGTTTGAAAAGAGATCATTTCCATTGATATAAACAATACAGTACAGTTTTCTCTAGCATTCTACACAGAATCCTTAAGCCAATCCCATCGTCACCATGCACAGAAATGCTCCTTATCTCATAGCCCGTGAGATAAAGTCACTTTTTCAAACACAATACATTGCTCGGGTATTGCAATGCCCCATGCATTGTCTATATTTATTTTTTTGTGTGAATGTAAAATAAATCTGCATTACTTTTTAAGCAAATAATACTAGCCGGAGTTGTGTCAATAGACAACCTGCGTGTGCAGTTATCTGGTACCTCATACACCTTACCCAGCATAGGGACCAAGTATAGTTACTTATAAATCTGTAAATTTAGCAGCACGTAACCTTCAAAGATGTGAAGGATAACTGCACGCAGCCTTTATTTACGTTGCAAAATTGAAGTGGGGTTTACAGAATAGCTCAAACTAATTTAGAGCTCACCAAAGAAACATTTTATTAAACCCTGGTTCCTGTGTGTACCTGCCACGTCTCTGGTATAAGCCTCTGTGTGCCTCACACGCCTGGTTGGTACAGCAGCCATTAACTGGTTATGAGCATCAAGTTGCTGAGAACTAATCAGGCTCTATACTGTACTTGCCTCACGGAAAAGAGGTGCGCCCATTCCTATTGGATACCAGCTGACTGCTCTGCATATCCCACCACGATGCTTCTCCTCCCACACACACACACAGCTCTTATTGTGCGAGCGTCACGTGACGGCTGGCTCTCACTCGCACACTAAGAGCTGTGCGGTTAGCAAGCCTATGGGCTGGGCTGTAGGTGGCGCTGCAGACACTGCAGGCTGAAAATGGAAAGGGCTTCGGCATCCTATACTTCTATCTATCGCACATGCTGTGCGATAGATAGAAGTAAAAACGTCAATTTTTGTTTTTTAGGTACACTGCAGTGGAGCCTGGAGGATTTTTTTAAATTTATTCAGCCAAACAGATTTAAATTTGCATTATTCATGATCCAAAAAGGTTTGAAATTTAAAAAAAAAGTTTTTTTTATTTCTCACTCTTTTTTTTTTTGTTGTTCAGCAGGGCCAGGGGGTTCACGTGCTCAAGTGCTCCTATAGAGGAACCTCCACTGTCAGTACCATTATACAGCCTTGCAAGCTTATTAGCAGTGTGTAGATCAGAATAATTACACAGTGTGAGCTCATTATCAGTGTATAGATGCTCAGTACCATTATACAGCGTAGCAAATTCATTAGTAGTGTATAGATCAGTATAATTACACAGCACTCTGAGCTCATTATCAGTGTATAGATACTCCGAACCATTATAAAAAAAACTAACTAATTATTTACATAGATACTCAGCAACATCATTATACAGATTAGTATACTTATTATCAGTGCACATATGCTTATCACAATTATACAGAGCAGCATGATCATTATGAGTGTGTAGATACTTAGTACCTAGTACAACAATGAATGCTAATTATCAGGGTGCCATTACTATCAGGGTATACCATTATATAGCATAGTGCGATCATTATCAGTCTATATATGTAGTACGCACTTATACTAAAAGCTCATTATCATTGTGTATATTATGAGCGCCATCTTCCTTACTGCAAATCAGTCTATATATACTTATCACTAATATACTGAAATCTCTTTATCAATGTGTCAATGTGGAGCACCTAATATCTTTCCAAAAGTAGAAAAAGCGAGGCAGTGGGACAGGTATAAAATTTAAAACATCACAAAATTTATTGAAAAAAATTATTAAGGGGTAAAAGATACTGACAAGTATCACAAATATTACATCGCATATAATGAAAACAGGTGTAGCAGA
>NC_069500.1:41131715-41136715 GCF_027579735.1 Bombina bombina | reverse complement strand
TAAAATAAGCGAGATAGTCCTTGCAGTGCACCTTGTAAGGTGGTGTATTTGACATATGCTTCTCTAGTGGAATAAAACTGTGAGATGGTTTTGAGGTAGCAGAAGTAATATCTATGAATAGTTGATGTTACATTCCATAATGGATCCCTTTACATTTTTGTACATTGCAGATTCAGGGCTTTATTTTAATTAAGCAAGATCTCCTTACACTATATCTTAAAAGTTGATACTAAGATATGTTCATTTTAATTGCACTGTGTAGATGCGTATGTATATTCATAGTTGATGCATACCGATAGCATTGTTGATGTTGTTTTCAAAATATCTATACTACAGCAAAAACAAGGTTATTCAGTTGAGATCCGAAAGTGGGCTCCCTAGTTGGTTTTTACCTCCAATAACTACTTCACCGAAAGTTGAGGTCCAAAAGTAGCTTCATATAACATTTTGGAGGTATATAAAAGATTTGGTATGCTACCTATATATTGCACCCTGTTCCTTTATACCTTTCTATGGAATGCATATAACCAACCACAATATTGTATCTAATGATGTCTTCATTCCAATTTGTTTATGGTGTCATTGTATTGTATATTCTATGTATACCTTATGTTAATCCTTATATAAAATAAAATGTTTAAAAAAAATAAAAAAATAAAGAATTTATTTAAGTATTAAAAAAAAAACAACCTAAGTCTAAAAAACTTAAGCTCTTTTTTAATCAGCTCTTTTACTGCCCATCCCTAATCTTAAAAAAAAACACCCCAGATTTGAACAGTCAATAGGATTTAAGCAGCTCGCATCCTATTGGCTGATTGGAATTTTTCAGCCAATAGGAATGCAACGGTATCCCAATATAAAACGGGTACCTTGCATTCAAGCTTCAGTGTGCGGTGTACAATCGCATGAAGAGGATCCTCCACGCTCAATGGCTCTGCATTCGCCGGTTCTTCTCAGCTCCACGACACAACAGCTCCACGCTACCAGAATGAAGATAGAAGATGCCCCTGCGATGGATGAAGACTTCTTGCCGCCTGGATGCAGATGGATGTCCGGACTTCAGGAACTGTGAGTAGATTTTCTGGGGTTAGTATTAGGTTGTTTTTTTTTTGTTTTTTTTTTGGGTGGGGTTTTTTTAAGATTAGGCATGGGCAGTAAAAGAGCTGATTGAAAAAAAACTGAATGCCCTTTTAAGGACAACACCCATACAAATGCCCCATTAGGGGCAATGGGTATCAGGTTTTTTTTAGACTTATTTATTTTTTTATTTTGGGGGGTTGGTTGGGTGGGGGGTTTACTGTTAGGGGGACTTTGTAATTTTTAGGTAAAAGTGCTGTTTAATGTAGGGCAATGCCCTGCAAAAGGCCCTTTTAAGGGCTATTGGTAGTATATTGTTAAGTTGGGGGGGTTTATTTTGGGAGGACTCTGGTTTTTATAGGGCTATAAGATTAGATGTAATTTTAATTATTTTGGATAACTTTGTTCATTATTTTTTGTAATTTTAGTGTTTTTATTTTTCGTAATTTTAGCCTTTGTTTCTTTGGTAATGTTAGAATTTTTTTATTTTTTCGTAGTATTAGGTTTATTTTAATTTATAATTTTTTTTTATTTTTTTGTAGTGTTTTTTTAATTGTAGTTTATTTTATTAAAATATTTATGTTAGGTTAATTTTTAGATTAATCGTAGTTTTTTTTTATTTCACAGGTAAGTTTCTATTTATTTTAAGATAGTTATATTGTAATTTTAATTTAAAGATAGGGGGTTTTAGGTTTAGGGGTCAATACATTTATTTTCATAGTATCAATGTGGGGGGCCGGCAGTTTAGGGGTTAATGGGTTTAGTTTATAAGTTGAGATGTGGGGGGCCAGCGGTTTAGGGGTTAATGAGTTTATTTAGTGTTGAGAGTGGGGGTTTGGGGGTTTAGGGGTTAATATTTTTTATTTAGGGTCGGTGATGTCAAAGGATGGCGTTTTAGAGGTGAATAACTTTAATTAGTGTCTGCGATGTTGGGGGTGGCGTGTTAGGGGTATTTAGACAAGGGGTTTATGTTAGGTTGTTAGGTTTTAACGTAACTTTCTTTTCCCTATAGACATCAATGGGGTTGCGTTACGACGATTGACATTCCGCGATCGCAGGTGTTAGCAAACTCATTAGTAGTGTATAGATCAGTATAATTACACAGTGTGAGCTCATTATCAGTGTATAGATACTCCAAACCACTATATAGCCTAGCAAGCTCATTAGTAGTGTATAGATCAGTATAATTACACAGTGATGTGATCTCATTAGCAGTGTATACTGTAGATACTCTTTACCATTATACAGCCTAGCAAGCTCATTAGTAGTGTATAGATCAGTATAATTACACAGTGTGAGCTCATTATCAGTGTTTAGATACTCTGTACAATTACAGATGTGAGCTCATTATCAGTGTATAGATACTCAGTACCATTATACAGCCTAGCAAACTCATTAGCAGTGTATAGAGCAGTATAATTATACAGTGGGAGCTCATTATCAGTTTATAGATACTCGGAACCATTATACAGCCTAGCAAGCTCATTAGTAGTGTATAGATCAGTCTAATTACACAGCACTCTGAGCTCATTATCAGTGTATAGATGCTCAGTACCATTATACAGTCTAGCAAGCGCATTAGTAGTGTATAGATCAGTATAAATACACAGCACTCTGAGCTCATTATCAGTGTATAGATGCTCAGTACCTAGCGGCGGCTCGTGGGCTATTCAAATGGGGGTTCACAATGCATGAACTAGGCTTTTATATATATATTATCCAGTTTAGTTTAAGAATATGGGAGATCTCAGGTGTAATCTGGTTCAGTTAGTGGTAATCATATTATAAATAATCTGAATGTGTTATGTATATATGTGTGTGAATGTGTATATGTGTATAGTGTATGTGTGTGAATGTGTATGTTTGTATGTATGTGTGTAGTGTATTTTGTGTAGTGTGTGTGTATGTTTGTGTTTAAGTATAGTATGTGTGTGAATGTGTAGTGTGTGTGTGTGTGAATGTGTAAGTTTGTTTAGTGTGTATGTGTGCATATTATAAACATTAAAGTGGACATTGTGATAAACATCAGTATGTTTTTTCAAGAAATATTTTTTTTAAATAAACAGATAGTCTTCCCTTCTAAGCACATGGCATGTTTGAAAAGAGATCATTTCCATTGATATAAACAATACAGTACAGTTTTCTCTAGCATTCTACACAAAATCCTTAAGCCAATCCCATCATCACCATGCACAGAAATGCTCATTATCTCATAGCCCGTGAGATAAAATCACTTTTTCAAACACAATACATTGCTCGGGTATTGCAATGCCCCATGCATTGTCTATATTTTTTTAAGATTAGGGATGGGCAGTAAAAGAGCTGATTGAAAAAAAACTGAATGCCCTTTTAAGGCCAACACCCATACAAATGCCCCATTAGGGGCAATGGGTATCAGGTTTTTTTTAGACTTATTTATTTTTTTATTTTGGGGGGTTGGTTGGGTGGGGGGTTTACTGTTAGGGGGACTTTGTAATTTTTAGGTAAAAGTGCTGTTTAACTTAGGGCAATGCCCTGCAAAAGGCACTTTTAAGGGCTTTTGGTAGTATATTGTTAAGTTGGGGGGGGGGGGGTTATTTTGGGAGGACTCTGGTTTTTATAGGGCTATAAGATTAGATGTAATTTTAATTATTTTGGATAACTTTGTTCATTATTTTTTGTAATTTTAGTGTTTTTATTTTTTGTAATTTTAGCCTTTGTTTCTTTGGTAATGTTAGAATTTTTTTTATTTTTTTCGTTGTGTTAGGTTTATTTTAATTTATAATTTTTTTTAATTTTTTTTGTAGTGTTAGGTTTTTTAATTGTAGTTTATTTTATTAAAATATTTATGTTAGGTTAATTTTTAGATTTATCATAGTTTTTTTTATTTCACAGGTAAGTTTCTATTTATTTTAAGATAGTTATATTGTAATTTTAATTTAAAGTTAGGGGGTTTTAGGTTTAGGGGTCAATACATTTATTTTCATAGTATCAATGTGGGGGGCCGGCAGTTTAGGGGTTAATGGGTTTAGTTTATAAGTTGAGATGTGGGGGGCCAGCGGTTTAGGGGTTAATGAGTTTATTTAGTGTCGAGGGTGGGGGTTTGGGGGTTAATATTTTTATTTAGGGTCGGTGATGTCAAAGGATGGCGTTTTAGAGGTGAATAACTTTAATTAGTGTCTGCAATGTCAGGGGTGGCGTGTTAGGGGTATTTAGACAAGGGGTTTATGTTAGGTTGTTAGGTTTTAACGTAACTTTCTTTTCCCTATAGACATCAATGGGGTTGCGTTACGACGATCGCCATTCCGCGATCGCAGGTGTTAGCAAACTCATTAGTAGTGTATAGATCAGTATAATTACACAGTGTGAGCTCATTATCAGTGTGTAGATACTCCAAACCACTATATAGCATAGCAAGCTCATTAGTAGTGTATAGATCAGTATAATTACACAGTGATGTGATCTCATTAGCAGTGTATATTGTAGATACTCTTTACCATTATACAGCCTAGCAAGCTCATTAGTAGTGTATAGATCAGTATAATTACACAGTGTGAGTTCATTATCAGTGTTTAGATACTCTGTACAATTACAGATGTGAGCTCATTATCAGTGTATAGATACTCAGTACCATTATACAGCCTAGCAAACTCATTAGCAGTGTATATTGTAGATACTCTTTACCATTATACAGCCTAGCAAACTCATTAGCAGTGTATAGAGCAGTATAATTATACAGTGGGAGCTCATTATCAGTTTATAGAAACTCAGAACCAATATACAGCATAGCAAGCTCATTAGTAGTGTGTAGATCAGTCTAACTACACAGCACTCTGAGCTCATTATCAGTGTAACTGTACTATGTAACATTCCACACCGCTATTGCTTGATGAGTGATCATTTTATGTGGCCTTACTGGTTACAGCAAAGACGATAATATATAG
>NC_069500.1:41121715-41126715 GCF_027579735.1 Bombina bombina | reverse complement strand
TTCTGTGAATTCAAAATTGTACATTAATGAGCTGGGTAGATGGCTAGATGAAGAAAAGTACCTTTAAAAGGTTGATATATGTTTGTTTGTTTTTTTCCCATTTTCCCCAACCAAGAGCACCACTTCAAATATAGTGTCCAAATTTTCCCATCTGTCAGCTGTACTTATGGATTTTGAAAATGCTGTACTCTATATGGTCTTGGTGAGACCATAAGCTGTGGTACTCATACCATTAGATCTGGTTAAATGCACGATTTAGGCTTGTTGGTATGTATTTCAAAACTAAGTCAGCTGTAGTGTAAACTGAACAGTTTTAAGTTAATTTGTCTCATTTCAAACACTGAGCAATCTTAGTCTGAGAGTATAACATTTAATGCAGATGTAAAAATCTTAGATAAAATGCCTCCTTGCATCTGGAAAGTCCTTGCATAAAGGGCAGTAAACTGGAATGTTATATATATATATAATATTTTATATATATATAAAATGCATATCTGCCAAAAGGGCATCTACCATTTGTGTATTGAGGAGGAAACATTTCTGCATGGTTTTAAATATAGAATTTCTACAGCATTGTCAAATAATTATAAATACTAAATGCTAAAAAAAAAAAATGTTTTTATGGACCCCTGGCCCCACCATACAACTACTACTACACTGAAGTTACAATCCAAAATTGCACAAAGAAATAAAAAACATTCTACCTCCTCTTCAAATGAAAGTGATCTGCCGTCTGACTCAGGCACACACTGTACAAAGTGCCAAGTCTGTCTCACACTGAGCATAGTGGTTTAGTGCACACTAAGAAATCCTCTCAAATGCTAATACTTTACTACTTGTAATAACATTTCCCATGATCAATTAGCACTCTGCTGTAGTACCCACTGGTGGCTGCCAAAATTAAAAAAAAAAAATTTTTTTTTTTTAGTTCTTGCCTCATGGGGCCCCCCCTGGCTCATTGGGCCCCTGACAGGAGTCACCCCTGTCACCCACTGATGGCGGCCCTGTATATATATATATATATATATATATATATGTGTGTGTATGTGTATATATATGTGTGTGTGTATATATATGTGTGTATGTGTATATATATGTGTGTATGTGTATATATATATATGTGTGTATGTGTGTATATATATATATATATATGTGTGTGTGTGTATATATGTATGTATATATATATATATGTATGTGTATGTGTATATATATGTGTGTGTGTGTATATATATATATATATATATATATATATGTGTGTGTATGTGTATATATACTGTGTGATTGATCTGCTGCAAGGAAGACACTTCAGCCGCCTAGTTTGCAAGTAAAAAACGACTTTATTTAAAGTCAAAATTAAGCATGGTACAAGTGTGCTCATGTAATGTATAAGAATAGCATTTTTTGATACCATTTTTGTTTTCATTAACATTTTTTATTTATATTTTTTATAAACATATTAGCTTGAAATGATTCTTAAGATACTGTTACGTAATTGCTTTATCAGTGTTACTTTTAAAGTGCAGCAATAGCCGGAAGCGCTTTGGTTTTTTCTCATACAGCTATTAGACAGACAGAGACACTAATTGATACAAGATATATATACTGTGATGTGGCTGTGTGTGGTCCGTAGCGCATGCGCGGACATGCTGTGTGTGAAGAGACCAATACCGCGAAGTATCCGTCTTAATTAATACCAACAGGTGTGCTGTAAAGCAGGTAAGCAAACGTAACAGGAAATGCTATGTGTTTAAAAGAACCAAGTGATTTACTGTGCATTAGTCCCTGACGAAGTGCCTCCGGGCAGGAAACGCGTCGGACGTTTCATTCTTAGTGCTCCCTCCCGAGCACACTTGTACCATGCTTAATTTTGACTTTAAATAAAGTCGGTTTTTACTTGCAAACTAGGCGGCTGAAGTGTCTTCCTTGCAGCAGATCAATCACACAGTATCCAGGAATCCCTTTTCGTGAGACTAAGGAGTGTCTCATCTCCAGGTTGCAAGGAGCCTCGTTACCACCCACGCAGGAACACATAGAACTTCACAGTGGATACAAGGTAATCTCTTTTTTGGTTTATAGAGATACCGATAGATGTAATAGATACTCATATTTACATCACACATTCTAATCTGTGTTCTTGTGCATACTGCGGTGAGGTGAACTAGAGACTATATATTTACACAGAAGAAAAAAAAGCACGTATATCGCTACACAGTTTGAAGCTTGACTCAACATAGGAGTATATACTATACACATCTAAGTGCAAAATAATTACAGTGTGTGAGAGTGCGCCTTATAATCATCCAGCTATGTGTATATATATATGTGTGTGTGTATATATATATATATATATATATATATATGTGTGTGTGTGTATATATATGTGTGTATGTGTATATATATCCAAATACAAGCAAAGGGAATATCCAGCCGTGAGTAGTTTAAAACTTGAATTTTATTGAAATTTAGTTAAAAGCATATCCAAAACATGGGGAAATTAAAAGGGCATCAGATCAGGTCAGGTCTTACGCGTTTCAGCTCTGTTGAGCCGTACTCATAGACCTCTGATCTGGTGCAGTGATTGCACAACCATATACATTTCTTAATGAGGTTAATTAAAAACAGTCTTGCCCAATTAGTCTCAGAAAATTAACCCCTGAGTGTTATTATGCGTGTAGTATCCTCTATTGTATTGTATGGTATGGGGTACCTGAAACATTTAGTGTGAGTATATGCTTTTTTAATAGCTTCTATTAATTGTAGGCTTTTGGAGTCTGTTGTTGTTTGGAATATAACATTAATTCGAGTTAACAAAATTATTATTTTTGGTCTCAGTATTAGTGTCATCTCGAAATATTTATTTACAGGATTTAAATTTAAATTTCATTTGTGTATTTTTTATTTTATTTAAATTTCAGTGCTCTAGGTTAAACCCTTAGTCATCTAGTTATATGAATATATAATATTCCTTTACTTTCTTCACTGGAATTGTTTGTATAATAGGTTTATTTCCAATAATTTATAAGCTCAAATCTGGAATTAAATCCATAGGGTACATTTGTTTTCATGCGGAACATCCAGTATACCTCTTTTTTACTGAGTATACTGTCCAGATCTCCCCCCCTTGAATCTAGGGTTATTTTTTCTACTATTGTCCATCTGAGTGATGTGGTGTTCCTATTGTGTACCTCTATAAAGTGTTTGGTTATTGGTAGCAGTTTATCCTCTCTTTGTCTGCTCTTTTCAGTGTCTACAGTGATACTGGATAGGTGCTCCCTAATTCTATTTCTTATTTCTCTCACCGTTTTTCCAATATACTGAAGTTTGCAAATATTGCACTCTATGAGGTACACTACCCCTTTGTCTCTGCAATTTAAGTGTTTGTTTATTTGTAGTATTTCTCCTGTCTTAGTCGATTTGAAGGTGTTTCCTATATCTGCATGTTTACAAGCTTTACAGTCACTATAACCACATTTGTAGAGGCCTTTAGATTGTAACCAAGTTGTTCTTTTGTTTGTTTTTAGATTAGTTGGGGAGACTATATTCCCTATAGTCCTACCCCTTCTATATGAAAAGAGGCAATTGCTGTCTATTATTTTTGCTAGAGTATTGTCTGCCTTCAAAATAGGTAGGTGTTTCTTGATTATATTACATATTTGGTTATATTGGGGTGAGTATTGTGTGACAAACTTGATTCTATTAGTGTCAAATCTGGGTTTCTTTTTGGGTTTAGTTACGATCAAATCTCCCTGTGCTTTTTTAGACACTGCCATGCGTGCATTCTTTATAGTCTGTTTATTGTAGCCCCTCACTTTAAGTTGTTTATCTAGAATATTTGCTTCTTTTAGATAATCTTCGTCGTTAGAGCAGTTTCTTTTAATTCTAATGTGTTGACCTTTGGCTATGGCCCTAAAAGTTTCTTTGGGGTGTTCACTCCTTGCATGTAGAAGTGCATTCCTAGTTATTGGTTTTTTATATATTGTGGTTTCAATTACACCTTTAAAGTAATTACCTCGCAGTGTGAGGTCCAAATAATTAATTTCCTTATTTTTTAACTCGTGTGTGAATCTTATTCCCATCTTATTATTTCCTATATATTGTAGGAAATTTTCTATGGATGCGTCATCCCCCTCCCATATTAGAATCAGGTCATCTATGAATCTATGGTAAAGTTTGATATTTTCCCTGAAGGGGCTTCCCTCCGCATAGATGTGGCACAGCTCCCACCAACCCATAAATAGGTTGGCGTAAGTGGGGGCAAACTTTGCCCCCATAGCTGTGCCACATCTCTGCAGATAGAACACCCCTCCATAAGAAAAATAATTATGTGTTAGAAGGTATTCTATGATTCTTAGAAGAAATTCCTGAAAATTCTCATCCAAATTGCTACGTGTTTGTAGAAAGTACTTAACTGCTTCTATACCTAGTGCATGTGGTATGTTACTGTAGAGCGACACTACGTCTAGGGATAACCATCTGCTTTTGGTGGTCCATGTAATATTTTTTAATTTTTGTATTAAATGCGTGGAGTCCCTGAGATAGCTGGTTAGGTTTAGAACTAATGGCTGTAGGATGGAATCTACCCATTCTGATACCGGTTCTAGTAGTGATCCCATCCCTGACACTATGGGTCGCCCCTGAACATTTTCTGTACTTTTATGTACTTTTGGGAATATGTGAAATAATGGTGTCTTTGGATGTTTATTTACCATATAATCATGTGTCTCTTTGTTTATAAAACCATTTGCTAGGCCCTCATCCAATAAATGGGAAAGTTGGAGCATGTAGTTTGATTTTGGGTCTCCTCTTAAAATTTGGTAGTTATTTATATTGTCAAGTTGTCTTTTTATTTCTTTATCATAGTCTGCCTTATTTAATACCACTATACTACCCCCCTTGTCCGATTTTTTGATGACTATATTATCATTTTCTGCAATTTCTTTCAAAGCTGTTCTCTCCTTTCTTGTTAAGTTAGTGTCTTGGTAGGGACTACTGGCTGTGTT
>NC_069500.1:41069215-41114215 GCF_027579735.1 Bombina bombina | reverse complement strand
ACTGAGTGGCTCTCAAGGGGGTGTAGTGCTCTAAATCAGTGAGAGGCTCTCAAGGGGGTGTAGTGCTCTGCCTGACTGAGTTGCTCTCAAGGGGGTGTAGTGCTCTGCCTCACTGAGTTGCTCTCAAGGGGTGTAGTGCTCTGCCTCACTGAGTTGCTCTCAAGGGGGTGTAGTGCTCTGCCTCACTGAGTGGCTCTCAAGGGGGTGTAGTGCTCTGCCTCACTGAGTTGCTCTCAAGGGGGTGTAGTGCTCTGAATCACTGATTGGCTCTTAAGGAGGTGTAGTTCTCTGTCTCAGTAAGTGACTCTGAAAATATCCCTGTGTAATTGGTAAGCCATTTACTGAATAAATTACAGGTACTCACTGCAGCCTTTATAAATAAAATGGTTAGATTAAATAAGTGTACATGAGATATCTAATCAGACTATGGCTTCAATAAATTTATAAAACTACAATTATGTTATTGTTAAAAAGTCTTCCTTGTGTATAATATGACCTTTGCCTTTATAGACATTTCCGTATTTTATTACTGTGCCTCTCCTGCATGTATAACATCAGAGTTATTGTCCTTTTGTGGATTTTGTGTTGGCATTGGTGCAAGGAATTGAAGAGTCTAACAAATCAATTTAAATTGCAGCAGTTTAATGTAGGATAGCCTCTTTAGTTAAAAGGCACATAAAGCACATTAGCCTAGATTACAAGTGGAGCGCAAAAATATTAGTGATATTCAGGGCTAACACCGCTCTTATTCTTGCACTCATATTACAAGTTGAAAGTAAAAAGCTTGTGCTCAATCAAAAGACTAACATCTGGTCAGATAACGCAGCCACGCTACATCCCGTTTCCTATAGACTTTTATGGGGTGCACTACAAAACCATTTTCTGGCTAACCCGAAGGTTCGCTAGCCCAACTGCACTTAAAGCTGATATATGCATGTAGAAAGATAGATAGATAGATGGATGGATGATAGGTACATTATTTTATTTTTTTTCTTCTAAGTTCCAATGCTTAAAGAAATATGGTTATGAGGTGTTTGACAGGGAAGGGCTCAAAGATGTATATATACGTGGGGAATTGTATGTGTGTATGTATGTGTATATGTGTAAATGTATGTATATGTATGTATATGTATGTATGTATGTATATATGTGTATGTGTGACACATGTATGTGCACACAAATATATGCAAACGAGAGGCAGAAGGCATACATTAAAGTTCTCATTAGGGGTGCAATATAGGTACTACATTGTGTATAGACAAAAGGGTAAGATAAAGAGACCTTTGTGCACAGAGAGAGAGGTAAAACAACCCCAATTCTAAAAAAGTTAGGACAGTATAGAAAATACAAAAAAACAAGCATTAGAAAGCGGCAGCCCATGCAAATAATTACTCAGGTGTGTGGTACTGGAACTGGAAACATGCACTTCTGCCATCTAAAAGACAATTCCTATTAGGTAGAGATTACTAAACCATGGATGAAAACGTGATGTGGTGTCTGTGGTTTTTTTTTGTAATAAATGTAAAGGTGCCCAAAGGTTATGATTACATTAAATACATAACTTAGAATGTAATTTATATTAGATGCAGGTTACTGACCATGTAAACTGTTTACATGGTCAGCAGGGATAGGCAAGGTGTCCGTGACTAGCCCTTGCAGTGTCCGCCACAACCTTAGCATATCTTTTCTTTCTGATTAAATAATAGGAATAAAAAAAATATGTAGTGTGAATAAAGTTAGTGGCTTGTCAATAGACTGCTAGCGATATTGGGTGATACGTTATGGAACAAATAAAGCCTGAGTGAAATACTGGATGTGTATCTGCATCTGTATAATAACACCCAGCTGTATACAAAGACACAGTAGTGACACTGGCACATGCGTATAGCCAGACAAGGGCTGGTTATAGGGTCAGTGGTATCTGCATCAGTATAATAACACCCAGCACTATATAATGACACAGTAGTGACATTGGCACATGGGTATAGCCAGACAAGGGTTGGTTATAAGGTCAATGGTATCTGCATCAGTATAATAACACCCAGCGCTATATAATGACACAGTAGTGACACTGGCACATGGGTATAGCCAGACAAGGGTTGGTTATAGGGTCAGTGGTATCTGCATCAGTATAATAACACCCAGCACTATATAATGACACAGTAGTGACATTGGCACATGGTTATAGCCAGACAAGGGTTGGTTATAGGGTCAGTGGTATCTGCATCAGTATAATAACACCAAGCACTATATAATGACACAGTAGTGACACTGGCACATGGGTATAGCCAGACAAGGGTTGGTTATAGGGTCAGTGGTATCTGCATCAGTATAATAACACCCAGCACTATATAATGACACAGTAGTGACATTGGCACATGGGTATAACCAGACAAGGGTTGGTTATAGGGTCAGTGGTATCTGCATCAGTATAATAACACCCAGCGCTATATAATGACACAGTAGTGACATTGGCACATGGGTATAGCCAGACAAGGGTTGGTTATAGGGTCAGTGATATCTGCATCAGTATAATACCACCCAGCACTATATAATGACACAGTAGTAACACTGGCCCATGCGTATAGCCTGAGGAGGGCTGGTTATAGGATCAGCGGTATCTGTATCAGTATAATAACACCCAACACTATATAATGACACAGTAGTGACACTGGCACATGGGTATAGCCAGAGGAGGGCTGGTTAAAGAATCAGTGGTATCTGCATGAGTATAATGACACCCAGCACTATATAATGACACAGTAGTGACACTGGCTCATGGGTATAGCCAGACAAGGGTTGGTTATAGGGTCAGTGGTATCTGCATCAGTATAATAACACCCAGCACTATATAATGACACAGTAGTGACACTGGCTCATGGGTATAGCTAGACAAGGGCTGGTTATAGGATCAGTGGTATCTGCATCAGTATAATAACACCCAGTGTTATACAATTACACTGGCACATGGGTATAGCCAGAGGAGGGCTGGTTATAGAATCAGTGGTATCTGCATCAGTATAATAACACCCAGCACTACAGGGAGTGCAGAATTATTAGGCAAGTTGTGTTTTTGAGGATTAATTTTATTATTGAACAACAACCATGTTCTCAATGAACCCAAAAAACTCATTAATATCAAAGCTGAATAGTTTTGGAAGTAGTTTTTAGTTTGTTTTTAGTTATAGCTATTTTAGGGGGATATCTGTGTGTGCAGGTGACTATTACTGTGCATAATTATTAGGCAACTTAACAAAAAACAAATATATACCCATTTCAATTATTTATTTTTACCAGTGAAACCAATATAACATCTCAACATTCACAAATATACATTTCTGACATTCAAAAACAAAACAAAAACAAATCAGTGTCCAATATAGCCACCTTTCTTTGCAAGGACACTCAAAAGCCTGCCATCCATGGATTCTGTCAGTGTTTTGATCTGTTCACCATCAACATTGCATGCAGCAGCAACCACAGCCTCCCAGACACTGTTCAGAGAGGTGTACTGTTTTCCCTCCTTGTAAATCTCACATTTGATGATGGACCACAGGTTCTCAATGGGGTTCAGATCAGGTGAACAAGGAGGCCATGTCATTAGATTTTCTTCTTTTATACCCTTTCTTGCCAGCCACGCTGTGGAGTGATGGAGCGTTGTCCTGCATGAAAATCATGTTTTTCTTGAAGGATGCAGACTTCTTCCTGTACCACTGCTTGAAGAAGGTGTCTTCCAGAAACTGGCAGTTGAGCTTGACTCCATCCTCAACCCGAAAAGGCCCCACAAGCTCATCTTTGATGATACCAGCCCAAACCAGTACTCCACCTCCACCTTGCTGGCGTCTGAGTCGGACTGGAGCTCTCTGCCCTTTACCAATCCAGCCACGGGCCCATCCATCTGGCCCATCAAGACTCACTCTCATTTCATCAGTCCATAAAACCTTAGAAAAATCAGTCTTGAGATATTTCTTGGCCCAGTCTTGACGTTTCAGCTTGTGTGTCTTGTTCAGTGGTGGTTGTCTTTCAGCCTTTCTTACCTTGGCCATGTCTCTGAGTATTGCACACCTTGTGCTTTTGGGCACTCCAGTGATGTTGCAGCTCTGAAATATGGCCAAACTGGTGGCAAGTGGCATCTTGGAAGCTGCACGCTTGACTTTTCTCAGTTCATGGGCAGTTATTTTGCGCCTTGGTTTTTCCACACGCTTCTTGCGACCCTGTTGACTATTTTGAATGAAACGCTTGATTGTTCAATGATCACGCTTCAGAAGCTTTGCAATTTTAAGAGTGCTGCATCCCTCTGCAAGATATCTCACTATTTTTTACTTTTCTGAGCCTGTCAAGTCCTTCTTTTGACCCATTTTGCCAAAGGAAAGGAAGTTGCCTAATAATTATGCACACCTGATATAGAGTGTTGATGTCATTAGACCACACCCCTTCTCATTACAGAGATGCACATCACCTAATATGCTTAATTGGTAGTAGGCTTTCGAGCCTATACAGCTTGGAGTAAGACAACATGCATAAAGAGGATGATGTGGTCAAAATACTCATTTGCCTAATAATTCTGCACTCCCTGTATATAATGACACAGTAGTGACACTGGCACATGCGTATAGCCAGACAAGGGATGGTTATAGGGTCAGTGGTATCTGCATCAGTATAATAACACCCAGCACTATATAATGACACAGTAGTGACACTGGCACATGTGTATAGCCAGACAAGGGCTGGTTATAGGGTCAGTGGTATCTGCATCAGTATAATAACACCCAGTGCTATATAATGACACAGTAGTGACACTGGCACATGCGTATAGCCAGAGGAGGGCTGGTTATAGGATCAGTGGTATCTGCATCAGTATAATAACACCCAGCGCTATATAATGACACAGTAGTGACACTGGCACATGCGTATAGCCAGAGGAGGGCTGGTTATAGGATCAGTGGTATCTGCATCAGTATAATAACACCCAGCACTATATAATGACACAGTAGTGACACTGGCACATGGGTATAGCCAGAGGAGGGCTGGTTATAGGGTCAGTGGTATCTGCATCAGTATAATAACACCCAGCGCTATATAATGACACAGTAGTGACACTGGCACATGCGTATAGCCAGAGGAGGGCTGGTTATAGGATCAGTGGTATCTGCATCAGTATAATAACACCCAGCACTATATAATGACACAGTAGTGACACTGGCACATGCGTATAGCCAGAGGAGGGCTGGTTATAGGATCAGTGGTATCTGCATCAGTATAATAACACCCAGCACTATATAATGACACAGTAGTGACACTGGCACATGGGTATAGCCAGAGGAGGGCTGGTTATAGGATCAGTGGTATATGCATCAGTATAATAACACCCAGCACTATATAATGACACAGTAATGACACTGGCACATGGGTATAGCCAGAGGAGGACTGGTTATAGGATCAGTGGTATCTGCATCAGTATAATAACACCCAGCATTATATAATGACACAGTAATGACACTGGCACATGGGTATAGACAGAGGAGGGCTGGTTATAGGGTCAGTGGTATCTGCATCAGTATAATAACACCCAGCGCTATATAATGACACAGTAGTGACACTGGCTCATGCGTATAGCCAGACAAGGGCTGGTTATAGGATCAGTGGTATCTGCATCAGTATAATAACACCCAGCACTATATAATGACACAGTAGTGACACTGGCACATGGGTATAGCCAGAGGAGGGCTGGTTATAGGGTCATTGGTATATGCATCAGTATAATAACACCCAGCACTATATAATGACACAGTAGTGACACTGGCACATGGGTATAGCCAGATAAGGGCTGGTTATAGGGTCATTGGTATATGCATCAGTATAATAACACCCAGCACTATATAATGACACAGTAGTGACACTGGCACATGGGTATAGCCAGAGGAGGGCTGGTTATAGGGTCAGTGGTATCTGCATCAGTACAATAACACCCAGCACTATATAATGACACAGTAGTGACACTGGCACATGGGTATAGCCAGAGGAGGGCTGGTTATAGGATCAGTGGTATCTGCATCAGTATAATAACACCAAGCACTATAAAATAATGTTTTTAATTTAAAAATGTACCTTGGTGTCCTTCACTAAGGTCTGTACTTTGGAAAATGTCCGCCACAGCCTTTGTCTGTGCCTATCCCTGATGATCAGTAACCTGCATCTAATATAAATTACATTCTAAGTTATGTATTTAATGTAATCATAACCTTTGGGCACCTTTACATTTATTTAAAAAAAAACACAGACACCACATCACGTTTTCATCCATGGTTTAGTAATCTCTACCTAATAGGAATTGTCTTTTAGATGGCAGCAGTGCATGTTTTCAGTTCCAGTACCACACACCTGAGTAATTATTTGCATGGGCTGCCGCTTTCTAATGCCAAAGTTCTTCATTATTTTCCATAACACAATATTCTCAAATGTAAATACCAAGCAATATGGGTATGAAATAAAACATTTAATTTTACAATTAAAAATGTATGGAACAAAACATAAGTAAAATATGTGTGACTCCTGCTAAGTGAAAAGCAATAGTGTTTATATAGCATGTGAAGCAAAGTACAAATAGGGTGAGTGACTATCCCTATTGGAATACATGTGGAACTTAATTGAATGAAAGATCCCTAATTGCCAAGTTAAAAAGCAACTGTTAACCCAAAGGGTTAAAGGGATTGGCTACTATCTAACCTGTTGTCACAAAGCTTCACCTATTATTTTTTTTAAAAACACTGAATATAGCTTCTAAGCAAATAAAAAAAATATTATTTTAAAATCTAAATGCATATAGCAAACACTATTTAATTCACTAAAACCTCAGGGGAGAGTGAGACAGCAATGCTGCCAGTGCAATATCATCATTATAATAATATCAGAATACTCCAGAGACATGCAAAAAGAAAAAAGGTATTGCACTATTCAGATACTTACTAACAACTTCTTCAGTCACAAAAATCTTCTTCTTTTCCTTGGAACCTAACACTACATTTACTTTTACCTTAGAATTTACATTTGTTCCTTAGAATAAGAAGGATTTCACCTCAGTAAACTAGGTGTTTCTAAACTGATTTTGCTGCTGATTAATAAGGGAAACCAAATGACTACAGAATGGAGTTCTGTGATAATTTTGGGGGGTTAATGATGTTAAGCTGTTTTTCTAGAGCTGACAAACGTATGTGTGCTCCTAATAACTATTAACACCTATAATATAGCCCAGAGCCATACAAACTATAGCCCAAGGGCCACATTCTATCTGCTAATGTTTTTTTGTGTGTGGCCCTCAGACCCACTAAGCACAAAAAGACATAGGCAATTTATAGGCAATAAATTATAGGCAATTTATTGAAAAAGCAGGTCTAATGCTTGTTAAAGCAAAACCAGGAACTGCCCAGCACTGCCCCTCCCAACCAGCCAGACCAACTGTGCCCATAACACACAGACACACCACTGTGGCTTTGCTCACAAAACACCTGTAGCTCACACCCAAAAGTTCCCTTCACCTCTTAGTCTCCAGATATTGTTGGGATGTATACATGATTAGTATACACAGTTAAATTAAACGATTTTATAATAATTAGCTTCCTTTGTCCTTTTTACCTAAAAATGTGATTATAAACTAATTTTAATCTGAGGCATTATACAGCATAAGTGTGGGTATAATGTAATGTGCCCCCCGCTAGTCCTGCCATTAGTGACTCATCTACATATAAAACAGTATGGCTGCCACTGATGTAGGGTATTGTTAGTAATCCCTCTCTGCTGTTTCCAGTATATTTTTTGTCTAACAGTGATCTGGTGTACTGTATATTATGTATAAAAACTGTTTAAAATAGCAGCCACAATAAGAGAAGAAAAAAAAAAACTGAATTCCCCTCATCACATTGCAGGAACGTGTTTATAAATTTATGCAGATTTTTTTTTTACCTTGAGGACTGGGGTAATGAGGATTTAATGACTTCCTTTCTCTAACTGAGATTCCCATTGTACACATGTTTACCTGTATATATAGAATTACCTCCTGGATATATTAATTCTCATTTAATATTATTGGAACACATTAACTCCACAATGAGAACATACTTGAAAATTAGGATTTTTTTTTTATATGGTATCTTCTATTTACCCAAAACCCAGCTGGCCACTCTTCTAGCTCAGCTTCTGTGTCCTAGCCGAATCTTCACCCTGAGGGCTAGACTTTGTTTGGGAAGATGTTTTCGTTTTGGTCCAATTCTAACAACAAACAGTGAGGAATAGTCTACCTGACACCCAGTTACACAGTCAGTCATCCCTAACGTGGAATACTAGAAATGGTTTCTAAATGGCACCGTCTAAAGGAATCCTATCACAGATAAACATCATTATTCTTCATTTGAAACATATTTCAGAATCTTACTTTCACCTTTGATTCCTATGGGGAAAATACATTTATGTCTACACCTAACACCCTAACATGAACCTCGAGTCTAAACACCCCTAATATTACACTTATTAACCCTGTAATATTAATACTAATCTGTAGCCCCCGACATCACTGACACCTGCATTATATTATTAACCCCTAATCTGACGCTCCGGACACCGCCGCCACCTACATTATACTTATGAACCCCTAATCTGCTGCCCCCAACATCGCCGACACCTACATTATATTTATTAACCCCTAATCTGTCAACCCCAATGTCGCTGCAACCTAACTACATTTATAAACCCCTAATCTGCTGTCTCCAACGTCGCCACAATTATAATAAACATATTAACCCCTAAACCTAAGTCTAACCCTAACCCCCCCTAACTTAAATATAATTTAAATAAATCTAAATAAAATTACTACAATTAACTAAATTCCTATTTAAAACTAAATACTTACCTATAAAATAAACCCTAAGTTAGCTACAATATAACTAATAGTTACATTGTAGCTAGCTTAGGGTTTATTTTTATTTTACAGGCAACTTTATATTTATTTTAACTAGGTAGAATAGTTATTAAATAGATATTAACTATTTAATAACTACCTAGCTAAAATAAATACAAATTTACCTGTAAATTAAAACCTAACAAGTTACAATTACACCTAACACTACACTACAATTAAATTAATTACCTAAATGAAATACAATTAATTACATTTAAATAAAATTATCTAAAGTACAAAAAAACCAAAACACTAAATTACAGAAAATAATAAAGAAATTACAAGAATTTTAAACTAATTACACCTAATCTAATCCCCCTAACAAAATAAAAAAGCCCCCCCAAAATAAAAAAAGCCCTACCCTACACTAAATTACAAATAACCCTTAAAAGGGCCTTTTGCGGGGCATTGCCCCAAAGTAATCAGCTCTTTTACCTGAAAAAAAATTACAATTCCCCCCAACATTAAAACCCACCACCCACACAACCAACCCTACTCTAAAACCCACCCAATCCCCCCTTAAAAAAAACTAACACTAACCCCCTGAAGATCACCTTACCGGGAGACGTCTTCACCCAACGGGCCAAAGTCCTCAACAAAGCCGGGAGAAGTCTTCATCCAAGCCGGGCGAAGTAATCCTCCAGACAGGCAGAAGTCTTCATCCAGACGGCATCTTCTATCTTCATCCATCCAGCGCGGAGCAGGTCCATCTTCAAGACATCCGACACGGAGCATCCTCTTCAAACGACGGCTAAACACAGAATGAAGGTTCCTTTAAATGACGTCATCCAAGATGGCGTCCCTTCAATTACGATTGGCTGATAGAATTCTATCAGTCAACTGGAATTAAGGTAGAAAAAATCCTATTAGCTGATGCAATCAGCCAATAAGATTGAAGTTAATTCCTATTGGCTGATCCAATCAGCCAATAGGATTGAGCTGGCATTCTATTGGCTGTTCCAATCAGCCAATAGAATGCCAGTTCAATCCTATTGGCTGATTGCATCAGCCAATAGGATTTTTTCTAACTTAATTCCGATTGGCTGATAGAATTCTATCAGCCAATCGGAATTGAAGAGACGCCATCTTGGATGACATCATTTAAAGGAACCTTCATTCTGTGTTTAGCCATCGTTTGAAGAGGATGCTCCGCGTCGGATGTCTTGAAGATGGCCCCTCTCCGCGCCGGATGGATGAAGATAGAAGATGCCGTCTGTATGATGACTTCTGCCTGTCTGGAGGATCACTTCGCCCGGCTTGGATGAAGACTTCTCCCGGCTTCGTTGAGGACTTCGGCCTGGTTGGGTGAAGACTTCTCCCGGTAAGGTGATCTTCAGGGGGTTAGTGTTAGGTTTTTTTTAAGGGGGGATTGGGTGGGTTTTAAAATAGGGTTGGTTGTGTGGGTGGTGGGTTTTAATGTTGGGGGGGGAATTGTAATTTTTTTTCAGGTTTAAAGAGCTGATTACTTTGGGGCAATGCCCTGCAAAAGGCCCTTTTAAGGGCTATTTGTAATTTAGTGTAGGGTAGGGCTTTTTTTTATTTTGGGGGGATTTTTTTTATTTTGTTAGGAGGATTAGATTAGGTATAATTAGTTTAAAATTCTTGAAATTTATTTATTATTTTCTGTAATTTAGTGGGGGGTTTTTTACTTTAGATAATTTTATTTAATTGTAATTAATTGTATTTAGTTTAGGTAATTAATTTAATTGTAGTGTAGTGTTAGGTGTTAGTGTAACTTAGGTTAGGTTTTATTTTACAGGTAAATTTGTCTTTATTTTAACTAGGTAGTTATTAAATACAGGGAGTGCAGAATTATTAGGCAAGTTGTATTTTTGAGGATTAATTTTATTATTGAACAACAACCATGTTCTCAATGAACCCAAAAAACTAATTAATATCAAAGCTGAATAGTTTTGGAAGTAGTTTTTAGTTTGTTTTTAGTTATAGCTATTTTAGGGGGATATCTGTGTGTGCAGGTGACTATTACTGTGCATAATTATTAGGCAACTTAACAAAAAACAAATATATACCCATTTCAATTATTTATTTTTACCAGTGAAACCAATATAACATCTCAACATTCACAAATATACATTTCTGACATTCAAAAACAAAACAAAAACATATCAGTGACCAATACAGCCACCTTTCTTTGCAAGGACACTCAAAAGCCTGCCATCCATGGATTCTGTCAGTGTTTTGATCTGTTCACCATCAACATTGCATGCAGCAGCAACCACAGCCTCCCAGACACTGTTCAGAGAGGTGTACTGTTTTCCCTCCTTGTAAATCTCACATTTGATGATGGACCACAGGTTCTCAATGGGGTTCAGATCAGGTGAACAAGGAGGCCATGTCATTAGATTTTCTAATTTTATACCCTTTCTTGCCAGCCACGCCGTGGAGTACTTGGACGCGTGTGATGGAGCATTGTCCTGCATGAAAATCATGTTTTTCTTGAAGGATGCAGACTTCTTCCTGTACCACTGCTTGAAGAAGGTGTCTTCCAGAAACTGGCAGTAGGACTGGGAGTTGAGCTTGACTCCATCCTCAACCCGAAAAGGCCCCACAAGCTCATCTTTGATGATACCAGCCCAAACCAGTACTCCACCTCCACCTTGCTGGTGTCTGAGTCGGACTGGAGCTCTCTGCCCTTTACCAATCCAGCCACGGGCCCATCCATCTGGCCCATCAAGACTCACTCTCATTTCATCAGTCCATAAAACCTTAGAAAAATCAGTCTTGAGATATTTCTTGGCCCAGTCTTGACGTTTCAGCTTGTGTGTCTTGTTCAGTGGTGGTCGTCTTTCAGCCTTTCTTACCTTGGCCATGTCTCTGGGTATTGCACACCTTGTGCTTTTGGGCACTCCAGTGATGTTGCAGCTCTGAAATATGGCCAAACTGGTGGCAAGTGGCATCTTGGCAGCTGCACGCTTGACTTTTCTCAGTTCATGGGCAGTTATTTTGCGCCTTGGTTTTTCCACATGCTTCTTGCGACCCTGTTGACTATTTTGAATGAAACGCTTGATTGTTCGATGATCACGCTTCAGAAGCTTTGCAATTTTAAGAGTGCTGCATCCCTCTGCAAGATATCTCACTATTTTTGACTTTTCTGAGCCTGTCAAGTCCTTCTTTTGACCCATTTTGCCAAAGGAAAGGAAGTTGCCTAATAATTATGCACACCTGATATAGGGTGTTGATGTCATTAGACCACACCCCTTCTCATTACAGAGATGCACATCACCTAATATGCTTAATTGGTAGTAGGCTTTCGAGCCTATACAGCTTGGAGTAAGACAACATGCATAAAGAGGATGATGTGGTTAAAATACTCATTTGCCTAATAATTCTGCACTCCCTGTAGTTAATAACTATTTAATAACTATTCTACCTAGTTAAAATAAATACAAAGTTGCCTGTAAAATAAAAATAAACCCTATGATAGCTACAATGTAACAATTAGTTATATTGTAGCTAGTTTAGGGTTAATTTTACAGGTAAGTATTTAGTTTTAAATAGGAATAATTTAGTTAATTATAGTAATTTTATTTATATTTATTTAAATTATATTTAAGTTAGTGGGTGTTAGGGTGAGGTTTAGACTTAGATTTAGGGGTTAATAACTTTAATATAGTGGCGGCGACGTTGAGGGCGGCAGATTAGGGGTTAATAAATGTAGGTAGGTGTCGGCGATGTTAGGGATGGCAGATTAGGGGTTAATAATATTTAACTAATGTTTGCGATGCGGGAGTGCGGCGGTTTAGGGGTTAATATATTTATTATAGTGGCGGTGATTTCCGGTTTGGCAGATTAGGGGTTAAAAAATTATTTTAGTGTTTGCGATGTTGGGGGGGGCCTCGGTTTAGGGGTTAATAGGTAGTTTATGGGTGTTAGTGTACTTTTTAGCACTTTAGTTAAGAGTTTTATGCTACGGCGTTGTAGTGTAAAACTCTTAACTACTGACTTTAAAATGCGGTACCAGGCTTGACAGGAGAGGGTCTACCGCTCACTTTTTGGCAGACTCGTAATACCGGCGCTATGCAAGTCCCATTGAAAATATAGGATACGCAAGTGACGTAAGTGGATTTGCGGTATTTCCGAGTCTGGCCAAAAAAGTGAGCGGTACACCTGTACCTGCAAGACTCGTAATACCAGCGGGCGTTAAAAAGCAGCGTTGGGACCGGCCAACGCTGCTTTTTAAGGCTAACGCAAAACTCGTAATCTAGGCCACTGATTTTTGCTTTTTGCCCTATCTATGAAATGCAATTTTTTTTGTTAAAACAAGTAAAATCCTTTTTTTCACTATTTCAAAGTGATAAACTGTGTAAACTGGTTGTGGCAACATGAATCTCCATTAAAGTCTATGTAGAAGCCTGTGTGTTTAAAGGGACACTAATCATTTCATGCACTCTTCTCTAATCATGGGCGCCGGCATTTTAGAACCTAAGTTACACTGCAGGAGAGTTTCTGCAGATGTGCAAACACATCAGCACTGGAATAGGAAATATAGATCTAAACCATAATACTATACTTAAATAAAATGTGTTTAGTGTTTAATGTTCAGTCCCAAAAAAAGCACAGATTTGTTTTTCTGTTAGTGGATACACAGGTATGTCATTCCTTAAAGGGTTTGTGACTTTAATGAGTTTAGCCTTTTTATAGGGTTTAAGCACAAAGTAACAAGTAGGTGCAATATTACAACACAAAAAACTAATATTTACAATCAAGAGATGTAAATTTTGTGCAACAATAACTTTATTAATGATCAAACAATTCTGTCAGAAACACATTGATACAAAAAAATAAGGAATATTACTAAAAGCCTAACGCCTAGATTTAGAGTTCTGCGTTAGCCGTCTTAAGCAGCGTTAAGGGGTCCTAACGCTGCTTTTTACCGCCCGCTGGTATTTAGAGTCAGGCAGGAAAGGGTCTACCGCTCACTTCCCTACCGCGATTCCAGGCTACCGCAGATCCCCTTATGCCAATTGCGTATCCTATCTTTTCAATGGGATCTGCCTAACGCTGGTATTTGGAGTCTTGGGAGAAGTGAGCGGTAGAGCCTCTACCAACAAGACTCCTAACGCCAAAAAAAGTCAGTAGTTAAGAGCTTTATGGGCTATCGCCGGAATATAAAGCTCTTAACTACTGTGCTCTAAAGTACACTAACACCCATAAACAACCTATGTACCCCTAAACCGAGGCCCCCCCACATCGCCGCCACTCTAATAAAAATGTTTAACACCTAATCTGCCGACCGGACACCGCCGCCACCTACATTATCCCTATGAACCCCTAATCTGCTGCCCCTAACATCGCCAACCCCTATATTATATTTATTAACCCCTAATCTGCCCTCCCCAACGTCGCCGCTACCTAACTACACTTATTAACCCCTCGCCGCCACTATAATAAATGTATTAAACCCTAAACCGCCGCACTCCCGCCTCGCAAACCCTAGAATAAATAGTATTAACACCTAATCTGCCCCCCCTAACATCGCCGCCACCTACCTACAATTATTAACCCCTAATCTCCCGCCCTTACCGTCGCCGCTACTATAATAAAGTTATTAACCCCTAAACCTAACTCTAACCCTAACCCTAACACCCCCCTAACATAAATATAATTTATATTAAATGAAATAATATTCCTAAAATTAACTAAATTATTCCTATTTAAAACTAAATACTTACCTATAAAATAAAACCTAATATAGCTAAAATGTAATTCATTATTACATTGTAGCTATTTTAGGATTTATATTTATTTTACAGGCAACTTTGTATTTATTTTAAATAGGTACAATAGCTATTAAATAGTTAATAACTATTTAATAGCTACCTAGTTAAAATAAATACAAAATTACCTGTAAAATAAATCCTTACCTAAGTTACAATTAAACCTAACACTACACTATCATTAAATTAATTAAATAAATTACCTACAATTACCTAAAATAAAATACAATAAAATAAACTATTCTATAATACAAAAAAACAAACACTAAATTACAAAATATAAAAAAGAATTACAAGCAGTTTAAACTAATTACACCAAATCTAAGCCCCCTAATAAAATAAAAAAGCCCCCCAAAATAAAAAATTCCCTACCCTATTCTAAAATACAAAAGTAATTAGCTTTTTTACCAGCCCTTAAAAGGGCTTTTTGCGGGGCCTTGACCCCAAAGTAATCAGCTCTTTTACCTGAAAATAAAATACAATACCCCCCCCAACATTACAACCCACCACCCACATACCCCTACTCTAACCCACCCAAACCCCCCTTAAATAAACCTTTCGCTAACCCCCTGAAGATCTCCATACCTTGAGTCGTCTTCACTCAGCCGAGCCGAATTCTTCATCCAAGGTGCGCAGAGGAGGTCTATCATCCAGTAGAAGTCTTCATCCAAGCGGGGCAAGAAGAGGTCCTCCATCTGGTAGAAGTGTTCATCCAGGCGGCGTCTTCAATCTTCATCTATCCAGAGCGGGGCGGAGCCATCTTCAAAGGAGCCGACGCGGAGCCATCCTCTTCTACCGACGGACTAACGACGAATGAAGGTTCCTTTAAGGGACGTCATCCAATTCAGAATTAAGGTAGAAAAAATCTGATTGGCTGATGCAATCAGCCAATCAGATTGAAGTTCAATCCGATTGGCTGATCCAATCAGCCAATCGTATTGAACTCACATTAATAGAATGCGAGTTCAATACGATTGGCTGATTGGATCAATAGGTAGTTTATGGGTGTTAGTGTACTTTTTAGCACTTTAGTTAAGAGTTTTATGCTACGGCGTTGTAGTGTAAAACTCTTAACTACTGACTTTAAAATGCGGTACCAGGCTTGACAGGAGAGGGTCTACCGCTCACTTTTTGGCAGACTCGTAATACCGGCGCTATGCAAGTCCCATTGAAAATATAGGATACGCAAGTGACGTAAGTGGATTTGCGGTATTTCCGAGTCTGGCCAAAAAAGTGAGCGGTACACCTGTACCTGCAAGACTCGTAATACCAGCGGGCGTTAAAAAGCAGCGTTGGGACCGGCCAACGCTGCTTTTTAAGGCTAACGCAAAACTCGTAATCTAGGCCACTGATTTTTGCTTTTTGCCCTATCTATGAAATGCAATTTTTTTTGTTAAAACAAGTAAAATCCTTTTTTTCACTATTTCAAAGTGATAAACTGTGTAAACTGGTTGTGGCAACATGAATCTCCATTAAAGTCTATGTAGAAGCCTGTGTGTTTAAAGGGACACTAATCATTTCATGCACTCTTCTCTAATCATGGGCGCCGGCATTTTAGAACCTAAGTTACACTGCAGGAGAGTTTCTGCAGATGTGCAAACACATCAGCACTGGAATAGGAAATATAGATCTAAACCATAATACTATACTTAAATAAAATGTGTTTAGTGTTTAATGTTCAGTCCCAAAAAAAGCACAGATTTGTTTTTCTGTTAGTGGATACACAGGTATGTCATTCCTTAAAGGGTTTGTGACTTTAATGAGTTTAGCCTTTTTATAGGGTTTAAGCACAAAGTAACAAGTAGGTGCAATATTACAACACAAAAAACTAATATTTACAATCAAGAGATGTAAATTTTGTGCAACAATAACTTTATTAATGATCAAACAATTCTGTCAGAAACACATTGATACAAAAAAATAAGGAATATTACTAAAAGCCTAACGCCTAGATTTAGAGTTCTGCGTTAGCCGTCTTAAGCAGCGTTAAGGGGTCCTAACGCTGCTTTTTACCGCCCGCTGGTATTTAGAGTCAGGCAGGAAAGGGTCTACCGCTCACTTCCCTACCGCGATTCCAGGCTACCGCAGATCCCCTTATGCCAATTGCGTATCCTATCTTTTCAATGGGATCTGCCTAACGCTGGTATTTGGAGTCTTGGGAGAAGTGAGCGGTAGAGCCTCTACCAACAAGACTCCTAACGCCAAAAAAAGTCAGTAGTTAAGAGCTTTATGGGCTATCGCCGGAATATAAAGCTCTTAACTACTGTGCTCTAAAGTACACTAACACCCATAAACAACCTATGTACCCCTAAACCGAGGCCCCCCCACATCGCCGCCACTCTAATAAAAATGTTTAACACCTAATCTGCCGACCGGACACCGCCGCCACCTACATTATCCCTATGAACCCCTAATCTGCTGCCCCTAACATCGCCAACCCCTATATTATATTTATTAACCCCTAATCTGCCCTCCCCAACGTCGCCGCTACCTAACTACACTTATTAACCCCTCGCCGCCACTATAATAAATGTATTAAACCCTAAACCGCCGCACTCCCGCCTCGCAAACCCTAGAATAAATAGTATTAACACCTAATCTGCCCCCCCTAACATCGCCGCCACCTACCTACAATTATTAACCCCTAATCTCCCGCCCTTACCGTCGCCGCTACTATAATAAAGTTATTAACCCCTAAACCTAACTCTAACCCTAACCCTAACACCCCCCTAACATAAATATAATTTATATTAAATGAAATAATATTCCTAAAATTAACTAAATTATTCCTATTTAAAACTAAATACTTACCTATAAAATAAAACCTAATATAGCTAAAATGTAATTCATTATTACATTGTAGCTATTTTAGGATTTATATTTATTTTACAGGCAACTTTGTATTTATTTTAAATAGGTACAATAGCTATTAAATAGTTAATAACTATTTAATAGCTACCTAGTTAAAATAAATACAAAATTACCTGTAAAATAAATCCTTACCTAAGTTACAATTAAACCTAACACTACACTATCATTAAATTAATTAAATAAATTACCTACAATTACCTAAAATAAAATACAATAAAATAAACTATTCTATAATACAAAAAAACAAACACTAAATTACAAAATATAAAAAAGAATTACAAGCAGTTTAAACTAATTACACCAAATCTAAGCCCCCTAATAAAATAAAAAAGCCCCCCAAAATAAAAAATTCCCTACCCTATTCTAAAATACAAAAGTAATTAGCTTTTTTACCAGCCCTTAAAAGGGCTTTTTGCGGGGCCTTGACCCCAAAGTAATCAGCTCTTTTACCTGAAAATAAAATACAATACCCCCCCCAACATTACAACCCACCACCCACATACCCCTACTCTAACCCACCCAAACCCCCCTTAAATAAACCTTTCGCTAACCCCCTGAAGATCTCCATACCTTGAGTCGTCTTCACTCAGCCGAGCCGAATTCTTCATCCAAGGTGCGCAGAGGAGGTCTATCATCCAGTAGAAGTCTTCATCCAAGCGGGGCAAGAAGAGGTCCTCCATCTGGTAGAAGTGTTCATCCAGGCGGCGTCTTCAATCTTCATCTATCCAGAGCGGGGCGGAGCCATCTTCAAAGGAGCCGACGCGGAGCCATCCTCTTCTACCGACGGACTAACGACAAATGAAGGTTCCTTTAAGGGACGTCATCCAATTCAGAATTAAGGTAGAAAAAATCTGATTGGCTGATGCAATCAGCCAATCAGATTGAAGTTCAATCCGATTGGCTGATCCAATCAGCCAATCGTATTGAACTCACATTAATAGAATGCGAGTTCAATACGATTGGCTGATTGGATCAACCAATCAGATTGTACCTAGTTAAAATAAATACAAAGTTGCCTGTAAAATAAATATAAATCCTAAAATAGCTACAATTTAATTATTAGTTATATTGTAGCTATATTAGGGTTTATTTTATAGGTAAGTATTTAGTTTTAAATAGGAATAATGTAGTTAATTTTAGGAATATTATTTCGTTTAATATAAATTATATTTATGTTAGGGATGTGTTAGGGTTAGGGTTAGAGTTAGGTTTAGGGGTTAATAACTTTATTATAGTAGCGGCGACGGTGTGGGCGGGAGATTAGGGGTTAATAATTGTAGGTAGGTGGCGGCGATGTTAGGGAGGGCAGATTAGGAGTTAATACTATTTATTCTAGGGTTTGCGAGGTAGGAGTGCGGCGGTTTAAGGGTTAATACATTTATTATAGTGGTGGCGAGGTCTGGTCGACAGATTAGGGGTTAATAAGTGTAGGTAGGTAGCGGCGACGTTGGGGGGGCAGATTAGGGGTTCATAAGTATAATGTAGGTTGCGGCAGTGTACGGAGTGGCAGATTAGGGGTTAATAGTATAATGCAGGTGTCAGCGATAGCGGGGACGGCAGATTAGAGGTTAATAAGTGTAAGGTTAGGGGTGTTTAGACTCGGGGTACATGTTAGGGTGTTAGGTGCAGAATTAGAAAGTGTTTCCCCATAGGAAACAATGGGGCTGCGTTAGGAGCTGAACGCTGCTTTTTTGCAGGTGTTAGGTTTTTTTCAGCCCAAAATGCCCCATTGTTTCCTATGGGGATATCGTGCACGAGCACGTTTTGCCAGCTTACCGCTACCGTAAGCAACGCTGGTATTGAGGGTTGAAGTGGAGCTAAGTTAGGCTCAACGCTCCCTTTTTTTAGCCTAATGCAGCCCATCAGACAACTCTAAATACCAGCGTTGTTGGAAGGGTGCGTTGGCAAAAAAAAGCAGCGTTACCTATGCGGCTTTTTACCGACAAAACTCTAAATCTAGCCGTAAGTCTTTGTCTATATCCTAAATGTAACCCACAGTTATTCTGTATCAAGCACAATGCAGGCTTTGGCAGATGGATAAGTAACATATTTACAAAATCATAACTTAAAAAAATAAAAAAAAATAAAAAGCAGCGTTATTGTAGTTTTTCAAGACAATGAAAGTTGAATTTTAAAAACTAAACACAATGTTAAGAACGTTAATCTGTCACAATGCTATTGCCTGTGATCTGTTTTAGTCCTGGACATATCTGTCTTTACAAAACCTTCTATGAGAACTTATCTCGTTACTTGCAGATGAAGCATAACCAGTGTGTCAGCAAAACTACATTGTATTTAAAAGTAAGCAACTAACATTTGAAACAAAACCGGTCATGTGAAAAAGCAGATGTGAGTTAGATGCTTAACAATGTAAAACACGTTAAATTGCAGCGGAAACTCATGTGACTTTATTAGCATTAAAACAAATGTGCATAAAACGTTCCACTCTACTTAAAGGGACATGAAACACAAAATTTCTCTCTCATGATTCAGATAGAGAATTCAATTTTAAACAACTTTCCAATTTGCTTATATTATTTAATGTGCTTCATTCTCTTGGTATCCTTTGTTGAAGAAACAGCAATGCACCACTGGGAGCTAGCTGAGCACATTGGTTGAGCCAATAACATGAGCCATATATGTGCAGCCACCAAGCAGCTTCTGGGCCTACCTAGGTATCCTAATCAACAATGGATACCAAGAGAACAAAACTAATTAGATAATAGAAGTAGAAAGTTGTTTAAAATTAATGAAAATAATTAAGTTCCATGTCCCTTGCAATCCAGAGATTGGTACGGTATAAAGCTATTAATAAAATATCATAATCACCTCAGCCTAAAATAACAAATAATAGATCCTGAATAAAAACAACAGGACAAAATGTCATCTTTTCTGACTCTATTTTTGCATTTTTTACATTTCCTATTTTCTTTGATCTGTTTTATTCATTTTAGGTTGTTATTTTATTTTAATCACAAAAGAAAATCTGAAAATATCTAAATGTACAAAGGGAAGTCCCAGACCACTGTTATTTCTGACACATGGTTAAGTCTATCAGTGTAATACAATAGTTTTCCTAGAAGAGAAACTATTTATGCAAAACATATATTTTATTTACAAACTTGTTTTTCTCCTAAACGGAGATTGTGATGATAAATTCTCAGTCACTAAAAGAACAATATTTAAAAGTGCTCAAATAGTTTTTTGGTCTAAAATAAAATTGGAAGTAAAACTCTTTTATTAACTCTTCATTTATTAAGCAGCGGATGCTACTTTGGAGGCCCATCGTTCCAGGCTTGCCTGAGACGGAAGCTAAGAAGCAGTGGTCATAAGACCGCTGCTCCTTAACCTGACCGCCACCTTTTAGGTATCGATACAATACGATTGGGATAATAGACAGCTCACAGCATACAGCGTATGCTGTCCGCACTTAGCGATGTCAATCGGACATGATTTGCTTTAGCGAATCCTGTCCACTTGACATTTGATAAATCTACCCCTATAACTTTAAAGTGACAATAAAATAAAAAATAAACTTTGTGATTCAGATAGAGCGTGTGACTTTAAACAACTTTCCAATTTACTTCTATTATCAATTTTGCTTTGTTCTTTTGATATCATTTGTTGAACAGTAAAGCTAGAGCTCAAGAGTGTGCACGAGTCTTTAGCAGTCTATAGGCCAAATTACAAGTGGCACGCTAATAATAGCACACACAATATCACTGAAGCGTGCTAACATTAGCTTGTGACTTGATATTACAAGTCCATGGTAAAGTGAGTTTACTAGAGAAGGGTTAGAGGGTTAGTAAACGCACTAACTTGTGCTGGTTTTACAAGTTGAAAGTTATTTTGTGCGCTCTAGTGAAAGCCAAAACTGCGCTAGAATATTTAGCGTGACTTGAGACCTGGGGGCATATTTAACAATGTGCGAGCGGACATGATATGATGTAGCGTATAATGTCTGCCGCACCGATAAATGCCGACAGCATAAGCTGTCTGCATTTATCAATGCACCAGCAGTTCTTGTGAAGTGAAGGGGAATTGCCGCCCTCTGTAAAATTCGTGGCCAATCGGCCGCTAGCAGGGGGTGTCAATCAACCCGATCGTATTCGATCAGGTTTATTTCTGTCCATGGCCTCAGAGCAGGGGCATCAAGTTCCATACGGAGTATGATAAATATGCCCCCTGAAGTAAAGTGTAAGGGTTAGAAACAAAAAGTTAACAAAACATATCAAAAATACATTTAAAAGAAGTTTTACACACATACATACACTTTTTAATAAATAAATAAATGTTTTAATATTAATAAAAAGTTGTTAAAAGGGATATGACATATGGCAAGGTGTTTGACTGTATATATATATATATATATATATATATATATATATATATATATATATACTGTATATATGTCTAATATATGTCTAAATAGGTTTAGCGCAGTTTTCGCAGTGCAGTGTCGAGTTAGCACACAAGCAATTGCTAATAGTTTTTTTTCTTTTAAGCGCACCCCTTAGAATTATACAAGGTTAGTGTGTCTTTGTCTCTTTCTTGCAAACTTGCTTTTTACTTTCAACTTGTAATACGTTCGCTAATGTGGCCGCAATAACTATAATAATAATAAGCTCACCTAGGATTACTCTTTAACAAGTAATGGACAATTTACTGTCACTTTCAATTAAAACTAATACAGCAGTATCAGTTGCATATTAATAATAATCATAGGCTGATTGGCTGATAGCTACTTCCTGCTAATGACTGTGATAAAATACTTCCCTTTCATATCAGTAGTACAATATCCCTTTAAAGTGAATGTCAACTTTCAAGAATGAGTGCCCGGTTTTTAAAAATACTATTTAAAACAGGGGCACTTTTATTCATGAAAGTTTACATTTCATCCATTTTGTTAAAATACTTACCTTTTCTTCTTGAAGCCAGAGAAGCGATTCCCCCTCCTGCCGCTCGTCACTTCATACGTCAGCAATGACGAATCCGGCTTCCTCCAATCACGGCGTTGCCTCAGGCAATGATTCCCCTGGGGGGGAAGCCATGATTGGAGGATGCCGTATCTGTCATTGCTGATGTATGAAGTCATGAGCGGCAGGAGGGGGAATCGCTTCTCCGGCTTCAAGAAGAAAAGGTAAGTATTTTAACAAAACGGGTGAAATGTAAACTTTCATGAATGAAAGTGCCCCTGTTTTTAATAAGATTTTTAAAAACTGGGCACTCATTCTTGAAAGTTGACATTCACTTTGGGCTCCATGTACTAAGCCGTCAATTCATCCGTCATTGTAGACGCGGATAAACTCGCCGTTACTCGCCGCGGGCGAAATGGTGTCCGCTGTCGCTATGTACTAATATTCCCCCAATAAATAGACAAGTCTAGCCCACCGCGAGCAGTTGCGGATTGTTGATAAATTTGACGCCTCGCTCGCCGCGACTAAGCTGATGTACTTAACTTTCAGTTGAATTGTCTGGCCAATTATTAACACGTGACATGCAAGGTGTCACGAACATCATAGTAGTCGCGGGAATAGAATTTTGCTCCTATAAAAGTTCAACTTATCTAAACAACTTTATTATTGTTCAATATTTTTTGAAGAGTGATAACAGAGCGTTATTTTTGTAATATTTATTTACAATTTGGATATGGCTTCATCTGGATCTGATAATATATAAATATTAATATAAAAATAATTATAAAGATTGACAACTATACAATACAAATTTAAAATATAGATTACTCTTTAATTACAGTCGACAAATTGGGCGCAATTTATGTACATGGAAATGAGAGACAAATTAGACGCCAGTTATGCTGTAAGTACAATGCTGATATTACTGCCTTTTATATATGTCTAGACTGGCGTCTAGATTGACTTTCCTATTGTTTTGTACCTTGCCCGCCACCTAAAAGGTGGCGAGGCAAAAATAACGAGGTGGGAGCGGAAATTGTAGCGAGCGGACAAATAGATTTTTTAGTACATTCGTTTTTGGCGAGTTGGTGGTCAAATGTTTCTAATTACAGTGAAAAATGGAGCGGTAGCGAGGTTTGGCGGATAATTACGCTCGCAATTTTAAAGATGCGAGTTTTAACATAATTGACGGCTTTGTACACATCAGTTTGCGAATTTTGACGCGAGATTTGTTGCGGGTAGCTCGCTGACTGCTTAGTACATGGAGCCCTTTAAAGTGAAGGTCAATTTTCATCAATGAGTGCCCGGTTTTTAAAAATACTTTTAAAATCAGGGGCACTTTCATTGATGAAAATTAACATTGCACTGGATTTGTAGAAATACTTACCTTTTACTTCTGCAAAGCCGGATCGACGATCTCCCTCCTTCTTCTTCCTGCTGTAGACAACAGCAATGACGAAACTGGCTTCCTCCAATCACAGCCAGGCATCACGAGCTGGACGCTCTGGGGTGCAAGCCATGATTGGAGGAAGCCGGTTTTTGTCATTTCTGACGTCACTACAGAGGAACTGAGGCTGAGATCGGCGATCCGGTTTTGCAGGAGAAAAAGGTAAGTATTTCTTAAAATCCAGTGCAATGTTAATTTTCATCAATGAAAGTGCCCCTGTTTTAAAAAGTATTTTTAAAAACCGGGCACTCATTGATGAAAATTGACCTTCACTTTAAGTACATTCCTGCTGATCAGTTTTTGTGAACAGTTGTGTGAAAATGATACTTCAGTAACCTTTTTCAGATTAATAAATTGCCCCTGCCTGCAGTATTCAATTTATTGGTTGGCTCCAAAAAAGTGTGTCAATTAGGAGTGTACTTTTAAAATTGTTGGGGTCTACCTCTCTGTGCCTCTAAACCTCATTGAACCAGAATTCATATACACTTTATCGCCCCTGTAAAGTATCTGGTCTTGTGGTCACAGCTCGTATTTTAAAGCTGACAAGGTTGCCTAGTTTTTATTTTTCTTTCATATTTCTTTTTCAAATTTTAAATAGTTTGTTTTGAAAGCTCTTTGGCAGTTGAACTACAGAGGGAAATTAAAGGATATTAGATAAATGCAGCTCCATTGAATACAACTGATCTCACCGTGCAAGAGAGTAGTGTTTACAAATCTCTTTGCCATGAGGTTTTTAAGCTAGATAGTTTCTATTCAATCTTTAAAAAACTTCTAAACAGCAAAACAATTAAATACAATTGATTATTATCACTAAAGCAAACACATTTTAGATTGTTTTATTTAGATCAGTTCTTAGAATATTAGCCAAAATTATTTATAAAGTAACAATATTTAATATTTATTCATATTGCTGGTTACTGCTGTGGTTTTACATCTGTTAGCTATGATAATAAATGTCACCTGGGAACATCAAACATGTAAGAATAAGCCCAACATGTTGCAGCAGAACACAGAAGTTTAAAGGTCACTATAAAAATGTGATGTATGACAATCGTTGGTGATTGTGTGAAACTCCTAAGTCTGAGTGATGTGTCTTCCTGTATAGAGTAAAACTCCCTTTATCTCTAAGTAGAATGATACAAAATCTGCAAGTCCTGGTCTAATCTTACTATATGCAGCTGGGGTTCAGCATGCGTTTTTAGGAGGAGATAATAAAAGAAGATACAAATTCATATTTTTAACCCACTGGCTGCCAAAGAAGGCTCTAACGTATTGCATAACGATGCACTGTAGCCCTGTGAGGTATCCAAGGGGTTAAATGCATTTTTGAACAGCCCAATCTAAACTAAAATGTAGCACTTGTGAGAAAAGGGTGCAGGGAAGACCAGACGTCAGTTAGATAGGATCTTCGGTATAAATGGCGTCACTATGTCGTACGTGCACAGAGCATTTACTAATAAACCCTAATACATAAGCATGAAACATACCTGTTTTACACACATATAAACATGAATGCATTCCTCTGAAATCTGATAAACATTTGGTCCTTTTAACAAGTCAAGGAATAAACTTCTGCATAAAATACAAATATTTTGTTTATTTATAAATGTGGTTAAAATGTACATTATTCAATAAGTATTTGGCAATGCCCCTGTCAGTTGATTGATTACATTTTCAGCCAATAGGTAGGTGAGTTTCTATTTTGTTCCTGACCAGTCCTCACCTCACTAAAAAAACAAAAACATTTTACAGCTGCTGCTTGTAGCAGTAGCACCAACTACTACTTCAATTTTGTTAAAGGGACATGAAAAGCTTTCATGATTCAGATAGAGCATACAATTTTCAACTTTAAACAACTTTCCAATTTACTTCTATTAGCAAATTGTCTTTATTATACTGGTATCCTTTGTTGAAGGACAACTTATGCACTACTGGGAGCTAGCTGAGCACAGGTTAATCAATGACACAAGGCCTATATGTGCACCCACCAATCAGCGGCTAGCTCCCAGTAGTGCTTTGATGCTCCTGAGCCTAACTAGGTATGTTTTTCATTAAAGGTTAACAAGAGAAGGAAGCAAATTAGATAGTAGAAGTACACTGCAGAAAGATGTTTAAATTGCATTCTCTATCTGAATCATGAAAGACAAATGTTGGATTTCATGTCCCATTAAAGGGCCATAATACCCAAATGTTTAAACACTTGAAAGTGATGCAGCATAGCTGTAAAAAGCTGACTATAAAATATTACCTGAGCATCTCTATGTAAAAAAAAAAAGATATTTTACCTCAAAAGTTCTTCAGTAGCCACATCCCATTGTAAAGGACTTCTAAGCAGCAAATCAGTATGTTTGTCCCTGGACAGCTAAGGGGTTGAGCCTTGTGCACTCTCATCTAATTTCCCTATTCAGTTTAAAGGTAGATTGCTATGAAATCTCATGAGAGTTAAGTGAAATCTCATGAGATCACAGTAAAAGAGTTCATGACCTCAGCACTGCTGATGCTGATTGGCTGCTGTTCATTTCTTCATTTTTTTTTATTTTTTTTACCTGCAGCTGAGCAGCAGCTGAGTATAACTTTTTACACAGAACTTACACTGCTGATCTGAGGAAATTGTGAGGTAAAATATCTTCCTTTTTTACATAGAGATGCTCAGGTGATATTTTCCTGTCAGCTTTTTACAGTTATACTGCATCCGTTTCAAGTGATTTAGCATATGAGTATTATGTCCCTTTAAGTTTAAGGGGTTATGAAACCTACATTTTTCTCTTTCATGATTCAGATAGAGCAGTAATTTTAAGGATTTCTAATTTACTCCTATTATCAATTTTTCTTCATTCTCTTGGTATCTTGGAAAATTGGGAATGTAAGCTTAGGAGCCAGCCCATTTTTGGTTCAGCAACCTGGGTAGCACTGTTCCCCCGTCTGCTTCTCCTGCAGTACTTACGTCACCAATGACAAAACCGGCTTCCTCCAATCACGGTGTGGCCTCACCAGATGGACGCTCTTGGGTGCACGCCATGATTGGAGGAAGCCGGTCTCGTCATTGGTGACGTAAGTACAGAGGAGCTGCGGGTGGGGGATCAGCGATCCGGCTTTGCTCAAGAGAAAGGTATTTGTAAAAACACGCTGCAATGTAAAGTTTCATGAATGAAAGTGCCCCTGTTTTTAATAGTATCTTTAAAAATGAAGCACTAATTCATGAAAATGTACTTTAATTCTTGCTTTTTCAAATAAGATAGCAAGAGAACAAAGAAAAATTGATAATTGGAGTAAATTAGAAATCCTTAAAGGGACAGTCAACACCAGAATTTTTGTTGTTTAAAAGAAAGATAATCCCTTTATTACCCATTCCCCAGTTTTGCGTAACCAACAGAGTTATAATAATACACATTTTACCTCTGCAATTACCTTGTATCTAAGCCTCTGCAGACTGCCCCTTTATTTCAGTTCTTCTGACAGACTTGCATTTTAGCAAAAATAGAAACAAACATCCTGGGATGAATTCATAAAAACGTCTTTTATTGGAAACATGGTTAAAATCGAAAGGCACACACAAAAAGGAAAATGAAAGAATAGCACCAGGTGTGGCACTGTCTGGCTTACGCGTTTCGGCTTGAAGCCGTAGTCATAGCCTATAGTGCTATGTGTCACACCCCTTAAGTAAGGATACCTAAAATCTAATTGGTTAAAAAATGTTAAACACACCTGGAGCTTACATAATATACACTAATTGTAAGTGTAGGGGATATAGTAGTGCGCTGATGTAGGGGTAGTTACCAAACACCTAAAAAGTAGAAAGATCCTTCCGTCTTTCAAAAAACGATGGAGTGAGTAAATGGGGGTGATAGGTGTGCTACTGAAAGCTAAAGATATACTAAAAATATTTTAATTGATATATATCAAAAAAGATATGTGATAGTGTAAAATAATATGGGTTACAAGGTGAATTGTGTTATAATAAATAGTAACTTCTTAGTGTTCAAATACTAGATATCCACTATGGAGGAATAAAAAATAATTAAAGTAGTCAATGTAAATGAAAAATATTTTATACAAAATTGTGTATATAACAGATACTAAAAACATCAGAATTAAGGGACGTCTCCCTTACTATGTAAAATATACAAGATAAAAACAAAGATAATTAGTGACACTTTAAATCGTGATTACATAAGCTGTCCCATACAATAAAAAATATATATGCAAATGTCCGTATCTTAGAACGTTAGGCAAGTTAATATTATTGATATGCCCAGCTGTACTCAGATGGATAATAGCAGTTCAGACGTGCAGTTCAAGTATGTATGAGCATTTTAGCCAATATTAATATAAAGAGTTATTTTGAGATTGGTATTATCTCCGGTTGAAGCAGGTTATAAGACAATATTTTCTTAATAGAATCGAGTACCTGTCGGTCTCCAGACCCGTCTTACCGCATCCGATTCTCCTTCTCACCTGGTGACTGATCAGCGCCGCATGTGTCTTGGCGTCTGACGTCACAGCTTGGTATCTCGGGTAGGATTGGCTGGGAGTGTTAGAAGACAGGCAAATTCTTGTAAATGATGGAATAGAAACTTTTATGAAATAACGATGTTTGTAGAGAAATCCTGCACTTAGTGCTTGATGCACGCAGGACTTTGAGGTTCCAATAGGAGTATAATAGACAACCCGGGTTGTTACAGTGTTGAAACTGAAATCATATGGTATAAGAACAAAAGTCTCTTTGTGTATTTAATTCACACAGTTGTAGGGTCAGCAGTCACAAGGTCGACGCGTTTCGCTCAGAAGAGCTTTATCAAGAATCTTGATAAAGCTCTTCTGAGCGAAACGCGTCGACCTTGTGACTGCTGACCCTACAACTGTGTGAATTAAATACACAAAGAGACTTTTGTTCTTATACCATATGATTTCAGTTTCAACACTGTAACAACCCGGGTTGTCTATTATACTCCTATTGGAACCTCAAAGTCCTGCGTGCATCAAGCACTAAGTGCAGGATTTCTCTACAAACATCGTTATTTCATAAAAGTTTCTATTCCATCATTTACAAGAATTTGCCTGTCTTCTAACACTCCCAGCCAATCCTACCCGAGATACCAAGCTGTGACGTCAGACGCCAAGACACATGCGGCGCTGATCAGTCACCAGGTGAGAAGGGGAATCGGATGCGGTAAGACGGGTCTGGAGACCGACAGGTACTCGATTCTATTAAGAAAATATTGTCTTATAACCTGCTTCAACCGGAGATAATACCAATCTCAAAATAACTCTTTATATTAATATTGGCTAAAATGCTCATACATACTTGAACTGCACGTCTGAACTGCTATTATCCGTCTGAGTACAGCAGGGCATATCAATAATATTAACTTGCCTAACGTTCTAAGATACGGACATTTGCATATATATTTTTTAATGTATGGGACAGCTTATGTAATCACGATTTAAAGTGTCACTAATTATCTTTGTTTTTATCTTGTATATTTTACATAGTAAGGGAGACGTCCCTTAATTCTGATGTTTTTAGTATCTGTTATATACGCAATTTTGTATAAAATATTTTTCATTTACATTGACTACTTTAATTCTTTTTTATTCCTCCATAGTGGATATCTAGTATTTGAACACTAAGAAGTTACTATTTATTATAACACAATTCACCTTGTAACCCATATTATTTTACACTATCACATATCTTTTTTGATATATATCAATTAAAATATTTTTAGTATACCTTTAGCTTTCAGTAGCGCACCTATCACCCCCATTTACTCATTATATAATATACACGTTCTGCGAAATCTAAACAGCCTCCATAACATAACAGATGCACAGCAGGTATTATTGTTACCTATCTAATGTTATTACATATAGCGTGACCAGGGACAAAGTGTAAGAAAAGGGAAGAAAGAGAAGAACAAAAACGAAAAATGAGGGCTGAAAATAATAAACAAAACAAATCATAACTAAACATAATAAACTAAGCTTATCAGGATATCAACGTTTTGGGCTATACTCCTAAGCCACTATGAAGATATGTAAATACTCTAACTGTCTGAGCATAGACAAATGAACAAATTTTTAATTTATTTCTATAGAGTTGCAATGAGACTAAAAGAGTGGTAAACATTCTAGAATAGGTTACTAACTTCTAGATATTATGTCCTAAACATGGCGGGGGTGCCCAACTTTATAGGCAATATATAAGTGTAGTATATGTAAAAATGCAAAGAAAAGATGCAAAGTTAAATGAAGGTCAGATTCAAATCTAAAACGAAGGTCAGATTTAAATTAAAACGAGATTCAAGAACCCAGAGAGTGGCATTACCACAGGTTCATGATGTCATACTTAGAGTTGAGGCCATTAGGAATGCGAGAGCCCATTGTAAAAATCCAATATGCCTCCCTCAGCTCCAGTATGCGATCAATTGAACCACCTCTTTTAGGTTTTTGCACTTTTTCAATAGCGCTCCATGAGAAAGTGGAGAGATTGCCGCCATGGTATACCCCAAAATGCTGTACTACCGGGGTACTGGATTTAGTTGTGGTAAAAGAGGAAAGGTGTTCCCTGATTCTAGTGTTGACATCCCTAGAAGTGAGACCTATTTATTGGGTTCTACATTGTGAGCAGTTTAACACATATATAACATTTTTGCAGGTGCAGTTTAAGAGTGTTTTAATGTTATATACTTTGCCTGTAACATAACTGGTAAATGTATTGCCTGTCTGTACAAAATCACAGGGTTTGCACTTCTTGTGACCGCATTTATGCATACCCTGATGTCTATTCCAAGCACAGGCATCCTTAGTATTAGTTGGCAACACAGTAGGGGATAGTAGAGAACCCAGTGTAGGACCTTTCCGGTAGGCGCACCTGACCCCACTTTTCACTGTTTCAACTAGTTTGTCATCTGCCTGTAAAATTTTAAAATGTTTATGTACAATAGAGCAAATATCATTGTATTGACCACTATGTGTGGTGACAAAAGTGACTCCTTTGAAAGTTTTTGAGTTAGTATCCTGTTTGTCAGTTAGAAGACTATCTCTAGTCCTGGAATTCACTGATTGTTTTGCCCTATAAATGGCTTTTTTAGGATATTTTCTTTGCTGTAATCTGGACTCAAGGTCCCAGGCCAATATCCTAAAGTCATTGTCATCTGAGCAGTTTCTTTTAAGCCTAATCATCTCCCCTTTAGCAATTGCTTCGGGGACATGTTTGGGATGACAGCTAGTCCCAAAGAGAATTGAGTTCCCTGAGATGGGTTTCCTATAGGAAACTGTCTTCACCTTGCCATTAGGAAGCCCTATTAGGGTGAGATCTAAGTAGTTGACAGTCTTATCATTGAATTCAAATGTAAATCTCAGATTCATGTCATTTTGATTGAGATATATGAAAAATTCCTCTGCTTGGGCATGTGTTCCTGTCCATATGAAGATCAGATTGTCTATGTATCTCTTATATAAGGATACATAGGCGCGGAAGGGGTTACTATCTCCAAAGATGTGGAAAAATTCCCAGAATCCCAGGAAAAGATTCGCATATGATGGGGCAAATTTCGCCCCCATCGCTGTTCCACATCTCTGGAGATAGTACACCCCCTCAAACACAAAATAATTGTGTGTAAGGAGGAACCCCACTACCCTCACAATGAAGCAACTGAAATCCTCAGTATATTCTGTAAAATTCTCTAGGAAAAAGCATAATGCATTCAAACCCTTGTCGTGTGGTATGCACGAGTAGAGTGAGACAGCATCCACAGTCAACCATCTTGATTGAGATGTCCATACCACATCTTCCATGAGTTGTAACACATGTTTAGTGTCCCGTAAGTGTGAAGGTAAAGAAATTACAATTGGCTGTAGGATGCTGTCCACCCACTCGGATAAATTGCACAAAAGTGAATCAACCCCACTGACAATGGGGCGACCCTTAACTTCAGAGAGGGACTTATGGACCTTGGGAAAGTGGTGGAATGCTGGGATTTTTTGAAAATCTGGAACCAAGTAAGCAAAAGTTGCTGAAATAAATGAACCCCAATTCCACTCCCTCATCCAAAATATCCTGTTAACCTGTCATCTATATCTCTTACAGTCGATCAATTAAAAGTACTTAGCCTGGGTCTCAACTTTTCTCCCACTAATGATTTTGACATTTTTAGAACTTTATTGGATTTAAATAAATTCATTAGGAATCTAACCTTGAAGAAATTTTTTGCTAATACAGCAGAGTTCACTGACACTGAGCAGCAGGGGGCTTCAGTTAACACTGAATCTCTTTCCACATCTTTGGAGATAGTAACCCCTTCCGCGCCTATGTATCCTTATATAAGAGATACATAGACGATCTGATCTTCATATGGACAGGAACACATGCCCAAGCAGAGGAATTTTTCATATAGAGGGAGTGCAGAATTATTAGGCAAGTTGTATTTTTGAGGATTAATTTTATTATTGAACAACAACCATGTTCTCAATGAACCCAAAAAACTCATTAATATCAAAGCTGAATATTTTTGGAAGTAGTTTTTAGTTTGTTTTTAGTTATAGCTATTTTAGGGGGATATCTGTGTGTGCAGGTGACTATTACTGTGCATAATTATTAGGCAACTTAACAAAAAACAAATATATACCCATTTCAATTATTTATTTTTACCAGTGAAACCAATATAACATCTCAACATTCACAAATATACATTTCTGACATTCAAAAACAAAACAAAAACAAATCAGTGACCAATATAGCAACCTTTCTTTGCAAGGACACTCAAAAGCCTGCCATCCATGGATTCTGTCAGTGTTTTGATCTGTTCACCATCAACATTGCGTGCAGCAGCAACCACAGCCTCCCAGACACTGTTCAGAGAGGTGTACTGTTTTCCCTCCTTGTAAATCTCACATTTGATGATGAACCACAGGTTCTCAATGGGGTTCAGATCAGGTGAACAAGGAGGCCATGTCATTAGATTTTCTTCTTTTATACCCTTTCTTCTCAGCCACGCTGTGGAGTACTTGGACGCGTGTGATGGAGCATTGTCCTGCATGAAAATCATGTTTTTCTTGAAGGATGCAGACTTCTTCCTGTACCACTGCTTGAAGAAGGTGTCTTCCAGAAACTGGCAGTAGGACTGGGAGTTGAGCTTGACTCCATCCTCAACCCGAAAAGGCCCCACAAGCTCATCTTTGATGATACCAGCCCAAACCAGTACTCTACCTCCACCTTGCTGGCGTCTGAGTCGGACTGGAGCTCTCTCCCCTTTACCAATCCAGCCACAGGCCCACCCATCTGGCCCATCAAGACTCACTCTCATTTCATCAGTCCATAAAACCTTAGAAAAATCAGTCTTGAGATATTTCTTGGCCCAGTCTTGACGTTTCAGCTTGTGTGTCTTGTTCAGTGGTGGTCGTCTTTCAGCCTTTCTTACCTTGGCCATGTCTCTGAGTATTGCACACCTTGTGCTTTTGGGCACTCCAGTGATGTTGCAGCTCTGAAATATGGCCAAACTGGTGGCAAGTGGCATCTTGGCAGCTGCACGCTTGACTTTTCTCAGTTCATAGGCAGTTATTTTGCGCCTTGGTTTTTCCACACGCTTCTTGCGACCCTGTTGACTATTTTGAATGAAACGCTTGATTGTTCGATGATCATGCTTCAGAAGCTTTGCAATTTTAAGAGTGCTGCATCCCTCTGCAAGATATCTCACTATTTTTGACTTTTCTGAGCCTGTCAAGTCCTTCTTTTGACCCATTTTGCCAAAGGAAAGGAAGTTGCCTAATAATTATGCACACCTGATATAGGGTGTTGATGTCATTAGACCACACCCCTTCTCATTACAGAGATGCACATCACCTAATATGCTTAATTGGTAGTAGGCTTTCGAGCCTATACAGCTTAGAGTAAGACAACATGCATAAAGAGGATGATGTGGTCAAAATACTCATTTCCCTAATAATTCTGCACTCCCTGTATCTCAATCAAAATTACATGAATCTGAGATTTACATTTGAATCCAATGATAGGACTGTCAACTACTTAGATCTCACCCTAATAGGGCTTCCTAATGGCAAGGTGAAGACAGTTTCCTATAGGAAACCCATCTCAGGGAACTCAGTTCTCTTTGGGACTATCTGTCATCCCAAACATGTCCCCGAAGCAATTGCTAAAGGGGAGATGATTAGGCTTAAAAGAAACTGCTCAGATGACAATGCCTTTAGGATATTGGCCAGGGACCTTGAGTCCAGATTACAGCAAAGAAAATATCCTAAAAAAGCCATTTATAGGGCAAAACAATCAGTGAATTCCAGGACTAGAGATAGTCTTCTAACTGACAAACAGGATACTAACTCAAAAACTTTCAAAGGAGTCACTTTTGTCACCACACATAGTGGTCAATACAATGACATTTGCTCTATTGTACATAAACATTTTAAAATTTTACAGGCAGATGACAAACTAGTTGAAACAGTTAAAAATGGGGTCAGGTGCGCCTACCGGAAAGGTCCTACACTGGGTTCTCTACTATCCCCTACTGTGTTGCCAACTAATACTAAGGATGCCTGTGCTTGGATTAGACATCAGGGTATGCATAAATGCGGTCACAAGAAGTGCAAACCCTGTGATTTTGTACAGACAGGCAATATATTTACCAGTTATGTCACAGGCAAAGTATATAACATTAAAACACTCTTAAACTGCACCTGCAAAAATGTTATATATGTGTTAAACTGCTCACAATGTAGAACCCAATACATAGGTCTCACTTCTAGGGATGTCAACACTAGAATCAGGGAAAACCTTTTCTCTTTTACCACAACTAAATCCAGTACCCCGGTAGTACAGCATTTTGGGGTATACCATGGCGGCAATCTCTCCACTTTCTCATGGAGCGCTATTGAAAAAGTGTAAAAACCTAAAAGAGGTGGTTCAATTGATCGCATACTGGAGCTGAGGGAGGCATATTGGATTTTTACAATGGGCTCTCGCATTCCTAATGGCCTCAACTCTAAGTATGACATCATGAACCTGTGGTAATGCCACTCTCTGGGTTCTTGAATCTCGTTTTAATTTAAATCTGACCTTCGTTTTAGATTTGAATCTGACCTTCATTTAACTTTGCATCTTTTCTTTGCATTTTTACATATACTAAACTTATATATTGCCTATAAAGTTGGGCACCCCCGCCATGTTTAGGACATTATATCTAGAAGTTAGTAACCTATTCTAGAATGTTTACCACTCTTTTAGTCTCATTATAACTCTATAGAAATAAATAAAAAATGTGTTTATTTGTCTATGCTCAGACAGTTAGAGTATTTAAATATCTTCATAGTGGCTTAGGAGTATAGCCCAAAACGTTGATATCCTGATAAGCTTAGTTTATTATGTTTAGTTATGATTTGTTTTGTTTATTATTTTCAGCCCTCATTTTTCGTTTTTGTACTTATCTTTCTTCCCTTTTCTTACACTTTGTCCCTGGTCACGCTATATGTAATAACATTAGATAGGTAACAATAATACCTGCTGTGCATCTGTTATGTTATGGAGGCTGTTTAGATTTCGCAGAACGTGTATATTATGTAAGCTCCAGGTGTGTTCAACATTTTTTAACCAATTAGATTTTAGGTATCCTTACTTAAGGGGTGTGACACATAACACTATAGGCTATGACTACGGCTTCAATCCGAAACGCGTAAGCCAGACAGTGCCACACCTGGTGCTATTCTTTCATTTTCCTTTTTGTGTGTGCCTTTCGATTTTAACCTTGTTTCCAATAAAAGACGTTTTTATGAATTCATCCCAGGACTTTTGTTTTTATTTTTGCTGATTCTGCCTGTGATTCCTGGATGTTCGTGCTGTGGGGAGGTGTGTGTTTTCCTCCTTCAGCTACTGGTGGACTGATGTTTCAACTCGTGTGATGGATTGGTCTAGGGTAACTGACGGTATTACCAGCCAATAGGATTCGGCGCCCGGTCAGAGGCGGGCAGAAGAAACGCTGCACACTTTCATACCCACGAGGACGCCAAGCGAGCAGAGCCGGTGGAGTGATGAGCACTTGGAGGAGGTAAATGGTACCCGTGCATCGCAGATTCCTTAAACAATTCCGGTAAGAAGCAAACAGGCTTGGGCAGCAGTGGGGAGAAACTTTCCGGCATATGCATTCTGGTTACCGTCCTAGCCTATAGTCACACTGCACATTAACCTGGAAGTATAGTGATCACTTACAACTCACCGTAGCAATGGTCGGATCTCAGTAGTTACCAACTACATTCTCTTGTATGTGCTAACTGAGTTTTTTCTCTTGTAGACTTGCATTTTAACCAATCAGTGCTCACTCCTAGGTAAATTCACGTGCATGAGTTCAATATTATCTATATGAAACACATGAACTAACGCCCTCTAGTGGTGAAAACTGTCAAAATACATTTAGGTTAGAGAGGGCCTTCAAGGTCTATGAAATTAGCATATGAACCTTAGAAAAATCAGTCTTGAGATATTTCTTGGCCCAGTCTTGACGTTTCAGCTTGTGTGTCTTGTTCAGTGGTGGTCGTCTTTCAGCCTTTCTTACCTTGGCCATGTCTCTGAGTATTGCACACCTTGTGCTTTTGGGCACTCCAGTGATGTTGCAGCTCTGAAATATGGCCAAACTGGTGGCAAGTGGCATCTTGGCAGCTGCACGCTTGACTTTTCTCAGTTCATAGGCAGTTATTTTGCGCCTTGGTTTTTCCACACGCTTCTTGCGACCCTGTTGACTATTTTGAATGAAACGCTTGATTGTTCGATGATCATGCTTCAGAAGCTTTGCAATTTTAAGAGTGCTGCATCCCTTTGCAAGATATCTCACTATTTTTGACTTTTCTGAGCCTGTCAAGTCCTTCTTTTGACCCATTTTGCCAAAGGAAAGGAAGTTGCCTAATAATTATGCACACCTGATATAGGGTGTTGATGTCATTAGACCACACCCCTTCTCATTACAGAGATGCACATCACCTAATATGCTTAATTGGTAGTAGGCTTTCGAGCCTATACAGCTTGGAGTAAGACAAAATGCATAAAGAGGATGATGTGGTCAAAATACTCATTTGCCTAATAATTCTGCACTCCCTGTATCTCAATCAAAATGACATGAATCTGAGATTTACATTTTTGAATCCAATGATAGGACTGTCAACTACTTAGATCTCACCCTAATAGGGCTTCCTAATGGCAAGGTGAAGACAGTTTCCTATAGGAAACCCATCTCAGGCAACTCAGTTCTCTTTGGGACTATCTGTCATCCCAAACATGTCCCCGAAGCAATTGCTAAAGGGGAGATGATTAGGCTTAAAAGAAACTGCTCAGATGACAATGCCTTTAGGATATTGGCCAGGGACCTTGAGTCCAGATTACAGCAAAGAAAATATCCTAAAAAAGCCATTTATAGGGCAAAACAATCAGTGAATTCCAGGACTAGAGATAGTCTTCTAACTGACAAACAGGATACTAACTCAAAAACTTTCAAAGGAGTCACTTTTGTCACCACACATAGTGGTCAATACAATGACATTTGCTCTATTGTACATAAACATTTTAAAATTTTACAGGCAGATGACAAACTAGTTGAAACAGTTAAAAATGGGGTCAGGTGCGCCTACCGGAAAGGTCCTACACTGGGTTCTCTACTATCCCCTACTGTGTTGCCAACTAATACTAAGGATGCCTGTGCTTGGATTAGACATCAGGGTATGCATAAATGCGGTCACAAGAAGTGCAAACCCTGTGATTTTGTACAGACAGGCAATATATTTACCAGTTATGTCACAGGCAAAGTATATAACATTAAAACACTCTTAAACTGCACCTGCAAAAATGTTATATATGTGTTAAACTGCTCACAATGTAGAACCCAATACATAGGTCTCACTTCTAGGGATGTCAACACTAGAATCAGGGAAAACCTTTCCTCTTTTACCACAGCTATATCCAGTACCCCGGTAGTACAGCATTTCTTCTGTTATGTGTGATCAGTCCACGGGTCATCATTACTTCTGGGATATAACTCCTCCCCAACAGGAAATGCAAGAGGATTCACCCAGCAGAGCTGCATATAGCTCCTCCCCTCCACGTCAGTCCCAGTCATTCTCTTGCACCCAACGACTAGATAGGATGTGTGAGAGGACTATGGTGATTATACTTAGTTTTTATGACTTCAATCAAAAGTTTGTTATTTTAAAATAGCACCGGAGCGTGTTATTACTTCTCTGGCAGAGTTTGAGGAAGAATCTGTCAGAGTTTTTTACTATGATTTTAACCGGAGTAGTTAAGATCATATTGCTGTTCTCGGCCATCTGAGGGAGGTAAAGGCTTCAGATCAGGGGACAGCGGGCAGATGAATCTGCATTGAGGTATGTAGCAGTTTTTATTTTCTGAATGGAATTGATGAGAAAATCCTGCCATACCGTTAAAATGACATGTATGTATACACTTCAGTATTCTGGGGATGGTATTTCACCGGAACTACTCTGTTAAAGGTCACTAATCCTTTTTAATAACTATTTATCATGTTAAACGTTTTTGCTGGAATGTAGAATCGTTTACATTGCTGAGGTACTGTGTGAATAAATATTTGGGCATTATTTTCCACTTGGCAGTTTTTTTGCTTTAATTGTGACAGTTTCGTTTCTCTTCACTGCTGTGTGGGAGAGGGAGGGGCCGTTTTTGGCGCTCTTTGCTACGCATCAAAAAATACCAGTCAGTTACTTTTATATTTCCTGCATGATCCGGTTCATCTCTGATAGATCTCAGGGGTCTTCAAACTTCTTTGAAGGGAGGTAAATTCTCTCAGCAGAGCTGTGAGAATTCTTATAGTGACTGTGAATAAAAACGTTGCTTTGTATTTTTTATGTCAAATTTAATTATTGTTATTTTACTAATGGGAACAAACCTTTGCTAAAAGTTTTGTTGTTTTAAAGTTTGATGCTATAACTGTTTTTCAGTTCATTATTTCAACTGTCATTTAATCGTTAGTACCTCTTTGAGGCACAGTACGTTTTTTGCTAAAAAAGATTATAACCAAGTTGTAAGTTTTTTGCTAGTGTGTTAAACATGTCTGACTCAGAGGAAGATATCTGTGTCATTTGTTCCAATGCCAAGGTGGAGCCCAATAGAAATTTATGTACTAACTGTATTGATGCTACTTTAAATAAAAGTCAATCTGTACAATGTGAACAAATTTCACCAAACAGCGAGGGGAGAGTTATGCCGACTAACTCGCCTCACGCGGCAGTACCTGCATCTCCCGCCCGGGAGGTGCGTGATATTTTGGCGCCTAGTACATCTGGGCGGCCATTACAGATAACATTACAAGATATGGCTACTGTTATGACTGAAGTTTTGTCTAAATTACCAGAACTAAGAGGCAAGCGTGATCACTCTGGGGTGAGAACAGAGTGCGCTGACAATGCTAGGGCCATGTCTGATACTGCGTCACAGCTCGCAGAGCATGAGGACGGAGAGCTTCATTCTGTGGGTGACGGTTCTGATCCAAACAGATTGGACTCAGATATTTCAAATTTTAAATTTAAATTGGAGAACCTCCGTGTATTACTAGGGGAGGTCTTAGCAGCTCTCAACGATTGTAACACCGTTGCAATACCAGAGAAACTGTGTAGGTTGGATAAATACTTTGCGGTACCGGCGAGTACTGACGTTTTTCCTATACCTAAGAGACTAACTGAAATTGTTACTAAGGAGTGGGATAGACCCGGTGTGCCGTTCTCACCCCCTCCAATATTTAGAAAGATGTTTCCAATAGACGCCACCACTCGGGACTTATGGCAAACGGTCCCCAAGGTGGAGGGAGCAGTTTCTACTTTAGCTAAGCGTACCACTATCCCGGTGGAGGATAGCTGTGCTTTCTCAGATCCAATGGATAAAAAATTAGAGGGTTACCTTAAGAAAATGTTTGTTCAACAAGGTTTTATATTACAACCCCTTGCATGTATCGCGCCGATTACGGCTGCGGCAGCATTTTGGATTGAGTCGCTTGAAGAGAACCTTAGTTCATCTACGCTAGACGACATTACGGACAGGCTTAGAGTCCTTAAACTAGCTAATTCCTTCATTTCGGAGGCCGTAGTACATTTAACCAAACTTACGGCTAAGAACTCAGGATTCGCCATACAGGCACGTAGGGCGCTGTGGCTAAAATCCTGGTCAGCTGATGTTACTTCTAAGTCCAAATTACTTAATATACCTTTCAAGGGGCAGTCTTTATTTGGGCCCGGTTTGAAAGAGATTATCGCTGACATTACAGGAGGTAAGGGCCACGCCCTACCTCAAGACAAAGCCAAAGCTAAGGCTAGACAGTCTAATTTTCGTCCCTTTCGGAACTTCAAAACAGGAGCAGCATCAACCTCCACTGCACCAAAACAGGAAGGAGCTGTTGCTCGTTACAGGCAATGCTGGAAGCCTAACCAGTCCTGGAACAAGAGCAAGCAGGCCAGGAAACCTGCTGCTGCCCCAAAGACAGCATGAACCGAGAGCCCCCGATCCGGGACCGGATCTAGTGGGGGGCAGACTCTCTCTCTTCGCCCAGGCCTGGGCAAGAGATGTTCAGGATCCCTGGGCACTAGAGATCATATCTCAGGGATACCTTCTAGACTTCAAATTATCTCCCCCAAGAGGGAGATTTCATCTGTCAAGGTTGTCAACAAACCAGATAAAGAAAGAAGCGTTTCTACGCTGCGTACAGGATCTGTTAATAATGGGAGTGATCCATCCGGTTCCGCGGTCGGAACAAGGACAAGGGTTCTACTCAAACCTGTTTGTGGTTCCCAAAAAAGAGGGAACTTTCAGGCCAATCTTAGATTTAAAGATTCTAAACAAATTCCTAAGAGTTCCATCGTTCAAAATGGAAACTATTCGGACAATTTTACCCATGATCCAAGAGGGTCAGTACATGACCACAGTGGATTTAAAGGATGCTTACCTTCACATACCGATCCACAAAGATCATCACCGGTATCTAAGGTTTGCCTTCTTAGACAGGCACTACCAGTTTGTAGCTCTTCCATTCGGATTGGCTACGGCTCCAAGAATCTTCACAAAGGTTCTGGGTGCCCTTCTGGCGGTACTAAGACCGCGAGGGATTTCGGTAGCTCCATACCTAGACGACATTCTAATACAAGCTTCAAGCTTTCAAACTGCCAAGTCTCATACAGAGTTAGTTCTGGCATTTCTAAGGTCGCATGGATGGAAAGTGAACGAAAAGAAGAGTTCTCTTTTTCCTCTCACAAGAGTTCCATTCTTGGGGACTCTTATAGATTCTGTAGAAATGAAGATTTACCTGACAGAGGACAGGTTAACAAAGCTTCAAAATGCATGCCGTGTCCTTCATTCCATTCAACACCCGTCAGTAGCTCAATGCATGGAGGTGATCGGCTTAATGGTAGCGGCAATGGACATAGTACCTTTTGCACGCCTACACCTCAGACCTCTGCAATTATGCATGCTAAGTCAGTGGAATGGGGATTACTCAGATTTGTCCCCTACTCTGAATCTGAATCAAGAGACCAGAAATTCTCTTCTATGGTGGCTTCATCGGCCACACCTGTCCAGGGGGATGCCATTCAGCAGGCCAGACTGGACAATTGTAACAACAGACGCCAGCCTACTAGGTTGGGGCGCTGTCTGGAATTCTCTGAAGGCTCAGGGACTATGGAATCAGGAGGAGAGTCTCCTTCCAATAAACATTCTGGAATTGAGAGCAGTTCTCAATGCCCTTCTAGCTTGGCCCCAATTAACAACTCGGGGGTTCATCAGGTTTCAGTCGGACAACATCACGACTGTAGCTTACATCAACCATCAGGGAGGGACAAGAAGCTCCCTAGCAATGGTGGAAGTATCAAAGATAATTCGCTGGGCAGAGTCTCACTCTTGCCACCTGTCAGCAATCCACATCCCGGGAGTGGAGAACTGGGAGGCGGATTTCTTGAGTCGCCAGACTTTTCATCCGGGGGAGTGGGAACTTCATCCGGAGGTCTTTGCCCAAATACTTCGACGTTGGGGCAAACCAGAGATAGATCTCATGGCGTCTCGCCAGAACGCCAAACTTCCTCGCTACGGGTCCAGATCCAGGGATCCGGGAGCGGTTCTGATAGATGCTTTGACAGCACCTTGGAACTTCGGGATGGCTTATGTGTTTCCACCCTTTCCGCTGCTTCCTCGATTGATTGCCAAAATCAAACAGGAGAGAGCATCAGTGATTCTAATAGCGCCTGCATGGCCACGCAGGACTTGGTATGCAGATCTAGTGGACATGTCATCCTGTCCGCCTTGGTCTCTACCTCTAAGACAGGACCTTCTGATACAGGGTCCATTCAAACATCAAAATCTAACTTCTCTGAAGCTGACTGCTTGGAAATTGAACGTTTGATTTTATCAAAACGTGGTTTTTCTGAGTCGGTTATTGATACCCTGATACAGGCTAGGAAGCCTGTTACCAGAAAGATTTACCATAAAATATGGCGTAAATACCTATACTGGTGCGAATCCAAACATTACTCCTGGAGTAAGGTTAGGATCTCTAGGATATTGTCTTTTCTACAAGAAGGGTTAGAAAAGGGTTTATCAGCTAGTTCATTAAAGGGACAGATTTCAGCTCTGTCCATCTTGTTACACAGGCGTCTGTCAGAAAATCCAGACGTCCAGGCTTTTTGTCAGGCTTTAGCTAGGATCAAGCCTGTGTTTAAAGCTGTTGCTCCGCCATGGAGTTTAAACTTAGTTCTTAACGTTTTACAGGGTGTTCCATTTGAACCCCTTCATTCCATTGATATAAAATTGTTATCTTGGAAAGTTCTGTTTTTAATGGCTATTTCCTCGGCTCGAAGAGTCTCTGAGTTATCAGCCTTACATTGTGATTCTCCTTATCTGATTTTTCACTCAGACAAGGTAGTTCTGCGTACTAAACCTGGGTTCTTACCTAAGGTGGTCACTAACAGGAATATCAATCAAGAGATTGTTGTTCCATCCTTGTGTCCAAATCCTTCTTCAAAGAAGGAACGTCTTCTACACAATCTGGATGTAGTTCGTGCCCTCAAGTTCTACTTGCAGGCAACTAAAGATTTTCGCCAAACTTCTTCCCTGTTTGTCGTTTATTCTGGACAGAGGAGAGGTCAAAAAGCTTCTGCTACCTCTCTCTCTTTTTGGCTTCGTAGCATAATACGTTTAGCCTATGAGACTGCTGGTCAGCAGCCTCCTGAAAGAATTACAGCTCACTCCACTAGAGCTGTGGCTTCCACTTGGGCCTTTAAGAATGAGGCCTCTGTTGAACAGATTTGCAAGGCTGCAACTTGGTCTTCGCTTCATACTTTTTCCAAATTTTACAAATTTGACACTTTTGCTTCTTCGGAGGCTATTTTTGGGAGAAAGGTTCTTCAGGCAGTGGTTCCTTCTATATAATGAGCCTGCCTATCCCTCCCGTCATCCGTGTACTTTTGCTTTGGTATTGGTATCCCAGAAGTAATGATGACCCGTGGACTGATCACACATAACAGAAGAAAACATAATTTATGCTTACCTGATAAATTCCTTTCTTCTGTTGTGTGATCAGTCCACGGCCCGCCCTGTTTTAAGGCAGGTAAATATCTTTTAAATTATACTCCAGTCACCACTTCACCCTTGGTTACTCCTTTCTCGTTGATTCTTGGTCGAATGACTGGGACTGACGTGGAGGGGAGGAGCTATATGCAGCTCTGCTGGGTGAATCCTCTTGCATTTCCTGTTGGGGAGGAGTTATATCCCAGAAGTAATGATGACCCGTGGACTGATCACACAACAGAAGAAAGGAATTTATCAGGTAAGCATAAATTATGTTTTTGGGGTATACCATGGCGGCAATCTCTCCACTTTCTCATGGAGCGCTATTGAAAAAGTGTAAAAACCTAAAAGAGGTGGTTCAATTGATCGCATACTGGAGCTGAGGGAGGCATATTGGATTTTTACAATGGGCTCTCGCATTCCTAATGGCCTCAACTCTAAGTATGACATCATGAACCTGTGGTAATGCCACTCTCTGGGTTCTTGAATCTCGTTTTAATTTAAATCTGACCTTCGTTTTAGATTTGAATCTGACCTTCATTTAACTTTGCATCTTTTCTTTGCATTTTTACATATACTACACTTATATATTGCCTATAAAGTTGGGCACCCCCGCCATGTTTAGGACATTATATCTAGAAGTTAGTAACCTATTCTAGAATGTTTACCACTCTTTTAGTCTCATTATAACTCTATAGAAATAAATAAAAAATTTGTTTATTTGTCTATGCTCAGACAGTTAGAGTATTTAAATATCTTCATAGTGGCTTAGGAGTATAGCCCAAAACGTTGATATCCTGATAAGCTTAGTTTATTATGTTTAGTTATGATTTGTTTTGTTTATTATTTTCAGCCCTCATTTTTCGTTTTTGTACTTATCTTTCTTCCCTTTTCTTACACTTTGTCCCTGGTCACGCTATATGTAATAACATTAGATAGGTAACAATAATACCTGCTGTGCATCTGTTATGTTATGGAGGCTGTTTAGATTTCGCAGAACGTGTATATTATGTAAGCTCCAGGTGTGTTCAACATTTTTTAACCAATTAGATTTTAGGTATCCTTACTTAAGGGGTGTGACACATAACACTATAGGCTATGACTACGGCTTCAAGCCGAAACGCGTAAGCCAGACAGTGCCACACCTGGTGCTATTCTTTCATTTTCCTTTTTGTGTGTGCCTTTCGATTTTAACCTTGTTTCCAATAAAAGACGTTTTTATGAATTCATCCCAGGACTTTTGTTTTTATTTTTGCTGATTCTGCCATGTTCGTGCTGTGGGGAGGTGTGTGTTTTCCTCCTTCAGCTACTGGTGGACTGATGTTTCAACTCATGTGACGGATTGGTCTAGGGTAACTGACGGTATTACCAGCCAATAGGATTCGGCGCCCGGTCAGAGGCGGGCAGAAGAAACGCTGCACACTTTCATACCCACGAGGACGCCAAGCGAGCAGAGCCGGTGGAGTGATGAGCACTTGGAGGAGGTAAATGGTACCCGTGCATCGCAG
>NC_069500.1:40909215-41064215 GCF_027579735.1 Bombina bombina | reverse complement strand
TAAAATACTTGCATTATTTGCAAGTCTTATAATTTCAATAGAAAATAGGTCTAAAAAAGCACAATTTTCCTCTTTTACACCTAGTTGAGCTGGGTGTAATATTTCTCAATGTATTGACAGCCTCAGACAATATATTAACGGTTTGCACTTTCATTGGAAACCTGGTATAATTTATCGATTAACGGCTTCTATTACTTTCTATGGGACGCGAGGTATAGCATGCCATTCGAAACAGTCAATAAATGAAATTGCTTCTGACAGCATATTTATCGGTTTGCAAGCGCACGCAAATGGAATTACGGCTCAATGGAAGCTAGCTCTGAGAATGTAACTTCTTCTGCTAGCTGTGTTTACTTAGACTTGTCAATAGTATATACTCCAATATCAAAACTTTCAGTATAGGTGGCTATACCACAGGCTAAATCAACTATCTCAAATGCTGAAATAGGAGTAAAGGAGCTACTTGTAAACAATTTAATACACTCTAGCAAGTAAAATGGATCATTGGGAATAATTTAAAGGGGAGAAAATTTTGGGGTGAACTGTCCCTTTAAGTTTGATTGAAAGGGCCACAAAGCGGCAAAATATTCTAAAGGGAAGATGGCAAAATATCCCAAACTGCCAACATCATCCCAATGAGTGGTGATACTCGTAATATATTCCAATCAGCACTGCCACTGACATTGACAAAGTATAGTAAAGAATCCCTTTGAAATATAGCACTGAGCCTATTTAATTTACCTATTTCCCCCTAAACTGACACAAGCCCACCAAAATCACCCCTTACTTAACCCCCCTAACAGCTAAGCCCACAAGACCCCTAACCTAACACCCCCTAAGTTACAGAAAATAAAAATTACTAACATTACAAAAAACACTTCCAAAGATAAAAAAAACCCAGTTATAACTATCCTAAAAATAGTCCCCTAAAAAGTCCCCTTAAAAAACCCTATATTACCACTAAAACTTACTCTAATATTTGCCCTGAAAAGGGTATTTAGTAGGTCATTGCCCTATAGTGATTTTATCTCTTTTAAGATTTTTAGGATAGGGATTTTTAAGGGTAGGCAATTGCTTTAGGGCAATGTCCTTCCGAATTAACTTATCAAGGCAATTTTTTAAGATAGGCTTTTTGGGGGGCGGTGGGGGGGTTACTTTGATTTTAGAACAGGGATTTGTTATTTTAAATTTAAAAGCGATACATTGCTTACCCTAGAAAATGCCCTTTTAAGAGCAATTGGTTAGAGTAGGTTTTAGTGCTAGTATTGGGGGGTTTATTTTTTAAGGGGATCTTAGTTTAAGGGTAGGCATAACTGTTTGTTTCTATTTTTGGTAAAAAAAAATTTTTTAAATGTTAGTCTTTTTTATTTTCTGTAACTTAGAGGGTGCTAGGTTACTGTTCTGGGGGGATGTTATCGATTAGATAGACAGTTAAATAGTATTGGGGTAGTTAGTTTTGGGGGGTTGAGGTTTAGGGGTTAATAAGTTAGGGGGTGGTTAGGTCATTAGGTTATGGCAGATTAGGAGTTAATCATTTAGAGTAGCATTACATTTCTATGCAATGTTAAAATGAAATGCATTTTCATGCATAATGCATATTATTTTAATGATTGTATTGAATTTAAACTGTTTATTTTTTATTGTTCTTTTTATTATTTTAAACATAAATATATCATTTAAAACATATCTTTATGTTATCAAAGTCAGAAGCGGAAAACTATAAATTTTGCACTACTGACTTTGATAACATAACTATATATTAATGTTTAAAATAATAAAAAGGACAAGGGGAAAAAAAGCAAATTAAATGCTATACAATACTTAAAAATATTTTTGTTTGTTTTTTCTCTTTATTAGTCAAGTATAGCGAAGACATGATGTAGATGCAGGAGTTCTGTGCGAGTTAGCTGGGAGTTCCAGAGAAGTAACCTGCATTTTAATTGGGGCACATCATTCACCAGTAGTGCGTTATATTCCAAGGGCGGCCCAGCAGGTTGGGTGTAGGGTTTCAGCTATGTTTGTCTTGCCACCTTTACTAGAAAGACATAGGTCACTGGTGGTGAGTATGCCAGAAGAGTACGCTTCTATGCACTGGTAATATAATAATAGATTCAAGTATAATGTAGAAAACAATAAAAAATAACTTTTATTTGATTTTGATTAAAAGACAGCAAGTATTAATGTAGTATTAAAAACACTTCTCCTATGTATGGACATATATTAGTTCCTGTGTATGCTGGTATCTGAGGGATCAAACAGTAAACCAATACTATGGAGTTTGAATATATTTATGTTATACTTTATTTTGACTCTTAGCCTATTATTTTGGCTTATTTATAAAGTACAATTGGGAAGTTTCCTGCTATGATATGCAGGGGTAATAACCCGTGATTATATGTTCATATACCACCATATATTGGATTAAGAATCCCTGTAAAGATTAATTATAGCGTTGTTTTTTGTGTTTAGATAAGGCGATTTAGTTGGCTATGCATGATCTGTATCTCTTTATTGCTGCACCTTTGATGTTATATTTAGTGTATTATAATTCTGTATGTGAGTATGCTCAATATATATGGAAAAAGTAGCAGACTTACTATTATATACACCTTTACCTTACATTCCTTTGTTAGTTTGAAAGCAAATCATGTGACGACTTATAAAACTATAGAATACTTGGTTATATGTTGTTACTTGCTAATAACTTAAAGGGGCTTTAGTTGTTACCTTTTAGATATTTGAGACTTTGTTTGTTATGTGTACCTTGTATATGCTTATTGAGCTATTTCTGTATTAAAATACAACTAAATATTAGTCTATGCTAATTTCTGAGGTAATGTTCCTTTAAAGGGACACTGAACCCAAATTTTTTCTTTTGTGATTCATATAGAGCAAGCAATTTTAAGCAACTTTCTAATTTACTCCTATTATCAATTTTTCTTCGACATCTAAGCTAAGGAGCCAGCCAATTTGTGGTTCAGAACCATGGACAGGACTTGTTTATTGGTGTTGTCCAATCAGCAAGGACAACCCAGGTTGTTCACCAAAAATGGGCCGGCATCTATACATAAATTCTTGCTTTTCAAATGAAGATACCTAGAGAATAAAGAAAATTTGACAATAGGAGTAAATTAGAAAGATGCTTAAAATTGCATGCTCTATCTGAATAATGAAAGAAAAAATTTGGATACAGTGTCCCTTTAAATTGCTTAGTAGCAGACTAAGGAAGCGTTAGTGAAACGCCGCATCAGGGGTGTCAGTTTTTAAGTTGCTCTCCGTTGTACAATAATAGAATAAGTTATGTGCTAAACTTTGGTAAATCTTAATTTAAACCATAGTAGATTTTGGTATTATTGTTTAACGACACAGGCGGTATACTATCTATAGTGGTATCTCCGTATACTTAAAAAGCACCAGCTGTATTAGCAGTATATAGCGTATACAATATAAATTAGTATAACAACTTAAAATTGCAGTGCTTTGTATAATATATGCACTCAGGCATTCAATCATTGGTTTACCGGAGTCATAGGCTGTATATGAAACATAGCAGTGTCATCGTAAATAGTATTACAAGCAGCAACATACGGCTACTGTTTGATACCTGATTACTATCTAGCTCGAGATAAATATTTCCACTAAATATAAGAGAGCTTTCTAACTAACTGGACTATTATAGTAATTATAATCAAACTATCTGTAAAATAATCTTTGTAAAAGCTGCCCGATATACAAGGAATACATAGCAAATTGCCAGTCTATCTCAAGTTGTTATCAACGCTCTGCTCGTAATATCATATACTATATTTGTGTTTACTTAAACACGCTCAAGTATCTTTTTTTAAGCAGATATCAAACTCATACTATTATGTTGATACATCCCTACTATAAGTAGATGACTATCGATTCACAAAATCTCTGGTCATTGCACAATAGCAATTTAAAGGAACATTAGCTCAGAAATTAGCATAGACTAATATTTAGTTGTATTTTATTACAGAAATAGCTCAATAAGCGTATACAAGGTACACATAAACAAAGTCTCAAATATCTGAAAGGTAACAACTAAAGCCCCTTTAAGTTATTAACAAGTAATAACATATAACCAAGTATTCTATAGTTTTATAAGTCGTCACATGATATGCTTTCAAACTAACAAAGGAATGTAAGGTAAAGCTGTATATAATAGTAAGTCTGCTACTTTTCCATATATATTGAGCATACTCACATACAGAATTATAATACACTAAATATAACATCAAATGTGCAGCAATAAAGGGATACAGATCATGCATAGCCAACTAAATCGCCTTATCTAAACACAAACAACAACGCTATAATTAAGCTTTACAGGGATTCTTAATCCAATATATGGTGGTATATGAACATATAATCACGGGTTATTACCCCTGCATATCATAGCAGGAAACTTCCCAGTTGTACTTTATAAATAAGCCAAAATAATAGGCTAAGAGTCAAAATAAAGTATAACATAAATATATTAAAACTCCATAGTATTGGTTTACTGTTTGATCCCTCAGATACCAGCATACACAGGAACTAATATATGTCCATACATAGGAGGTGTTTTTAATACTACATTAATACTTGCTGTCTTTTAATCAAAATCAAATAAAAGTTATTTTTTATTGTTTCTACATTATACTTGAATCTATTATTATATTACCAGTGCATAGAAGAGTACTCTTCTGGCATACTCACCACCAGTGAGCTATGTCTTTCTAGTAATGGTTTATTATTATGCTTACGCACTGCTCCTTTAAAGTGAACTACTATATACATATATAAATATATGTATATAATTACCGCTGCATTATTTGGGACCGCATATGGAGTTTGACTGAACACCTATCACCCGATTTGAGAGGGATATACTGTGGCAGCTGCGATTTACCATAGTATACAGTGTGCTGGACAGCTGAGAATAGTCCAGAATGCGCTTGTGGCACTTATCAAGTGCCTGATACATTGTGAGTATATCTCCTCGTTGTCTGTGTAGTATCCTGTCTCATTGATACACACTATTGTGGTGCCCTTATTTTTCATCTCATCTATACAGCTTTTATCCGGAGAGACCGATAACCTGGATCAGCTTGCTGGACAGCTGCTAATTGTTCAGAAGGCATCTGTGGCACTTATCAAGTGCTTTGTATCCTGTAAGTAGTAGCCGTAATTTGGGGTGTGCTGCCTTTTACCCTTACGATACACACTATTTGGCACCTCTTCTCTCATTTTTATATATAAATATATATTCATTCTGTCACGACACTTAAGGAGATATTCAAATTGCTGATTTATTTCTTTGTTCCTACTTTTCGCTAAAATTGCCACCTGTTATGTAGCGAGACTTTCCTGCATGAGGCATATTATGTAGGTGCAGTTACAGTAAGGTTACACAGGCATTATTTGAAGTGTTCATACACAGAATCTGTGTCTATGCTGTATAGGAACACATCAAATACGCCCCCCGGCCTGCTGATAGTGCCGACAAGTGGCAATGTCACAGAGCTTAGGCAAAAGCCGCAATCCCTATTATTTCCTATTGGATGCACATTGCCACTCTCCGGCACTTCACAGGCCAGCCCCCTTTTTTTAAATATATCTACAGACGGACTGTGAGCGGGGGGAACCCAAGCTGCAGTTTCTCATCAGTCTGACAATGTTTTTAACATCGGGGCCTAAGAAATTTAGTAAATATAAGGATTAATAGGTTCATCCAAAACCAGAACATGCTTAACTCAAAGTTTGCAACCCTAGGCTATGTTGTTGGCATAACACATATTTAATGACACTGTCTTTACAAGGTTTACATTTCCAGTAGTTTGTGACTGTTACAAGTACCAGCAAATAAATGAGAAATACTATGGTAGGTCTCCATTCTGATTAAAGGGACAGTCAACACCAGAATTGTTGTTGTTTAAAAAAGATAGATAATCCCTTTATTACCCATTCCCCAGTTTTGCATAACCAACACAGTTATAATAATACACGTTTTACCTCTGTAATTACCTTGTTTCTCTGCCTCTGCAGACTGCCCCCTTATTTCAGTTAATTTGGCAGACTCGTGTTTTAGCCAATCAGTGCTCACTCCTCGGTAAATTCACGTGCGTGAGCTCAATGTTATCTATGTGAAACACATGAACTAATGCCCTCTAGTGGTGAAATACTGTCAAAATATTTCAGATAAGAGGAAGCCTTTAAGGTCTAAGAAATTAGCATATGAACTTCCTAGGTTTAGCTTTCAACTAAGAATACCAAGAGAACAAAGCAAAGTTGGTGATAAAAGTAAATTGTAAAGTTGTTTAAAATTACATGCCCTATTTGAATCATGAAAGTTTTTTTTGGACTTGACTGTCCCTTTAATAATATTTATTACTGATGTAACATATTATAATATTTGCTCTGCATTTATATAAGATACAGGGGTATAAACACATATGTTACAGTAAATCAGAGCATTATATTTATAATTTTTTATTAAACACAAAATAAAAGAAAGGAAACAAAAATGTCTTCACTACCTACTTTATATCAGTAAAAGCAGGTGACTAAAACGTAAAGGGACATTGTACTGTAAATGTATTTCCAATGATCAATTATCCATTTTTTCCCCTGCAGGAGTGTTTTAAATTGTTACAAAAGGCTTCTTTACTTTCATTTTGTTATTTGATATAGCTGCTTTTACCTATACTGAAAAAAATCAATATGGGAGTATTAGCTAGAGAAAAGCTATGTAAACAAGTAATCAGCAGAAATTATCCTTCAATTAGGGTGGGAGATTGAGCCCAGCACATTTGAACGGCAGGTATTTTGAACACAGCAAAATCAGCTAAGTACATTGTCCCTTTAAGAACAGATGATACTTCACTTCTGGATAAGTACTCAGCTAATTCCCCAGTGGTTATTATATGTTCTGTACTAATTCACTAGTGGTTATTATATGTACTGTACTTATTCCCTACTGGTTATTAAATATACTGTACTAATTCATTAGTGGTTATTATTTGTACTGTACTAATTCACTACTGGTTATTATATATACTGTTCTATTTCACTAGTGGTTATTATATGTACTGTATTACTTCACTACTGGTTATTATATGACCTGTACTAGCTCACTAGTGGTTATTATATGTACTGTATTACTTCACTACTGGTTATTATATATACTGTTCTAATTCACTAGTGGTTATTATATGTACTGTACTAATTCACTAGTGGTTATTATATGACCTGTACTAATTCACTAGTGGTTATTATATGTACTGTACTAATTCACTAGTTGTTATTATATGACCTGTACTAGTTCACTAGTGGTTATTATATGACCTGTACTAATTCACTAGTGGTTATTATATGACCTGTACTAATTTACTAGTGGTTATTATATGTACTGTACTAATTCACTAGTTGTTATTATATGACATGTACTAGTTCACTAGTGGTTATTATATGTACTGTACTAATTCACTACTGGTTATTATATATAATGTTCTATTTCACTAGTGGTTATTATATGTACTGTATTACTTCACTACTGGTTATTATATGACCTGTACTAGTTCACTAGTGGTTATTATATGTACTGTATTACTTCACTACTGGTTATTATATATACTGTTCTAATTCACTAGTGGTTATTATATGTACTGTACTAATTCACTTGTGGTTATTATATGTACTGTACTAATTCACTAGTGGTTATTATATGACCTGTACTAATTCACTAGTGGTTATTATATGACCTGCATTACTTCACTACTGGTTATTATATATACTGTTCTAATTCACTAGTGGTTATTATATGTACTGTACTAATTCACTAGTGGTTATTATATGACCTGTACTAGCTCACTAGTGGTTATTATATGTACTGTATTACTTCACTACTGGTTATTATATATACTGTTCTAATTCACTAGTGGTTATTATATGTACTGTACTAATTCACTAGTGGTTATTATATGACCTGTACTAATTCACTAGTGGTTATTATATGTACTGTACTAATTCACTAGTTGTTATTATATGACCTGTACTAGTTCACTAGTGGTTATTATATGACCTGTACTAATTCACTAGTGGTTATTATATGACCTGTACTAATTCACTAGTGGTTATTATATGTACTGTACTAATTCACTAGTTGTTATTATATGACATGTACTAGTTCACTAGTGGTTATTATATGTACTGTACTAATTCACTACTGGTTATTATATATAATGTTCTATTTCACTAGTGGTTATTATATGTACTGTATTACTTCACTACTGGTTATTATATGACCTGTACTAGTTCACTAGTGGTTATTATATGTACTGTATTACTTCACTACTGGTTATTATATATACTGTTCTAATTCACTAGTGGTTATTATATGTACTGTACTAATTCACTTGTGGTTATTATATGTACTGTACTAATTCACTAGTGGTTATTATATGACCTGTACTAATTCACTAGTGGTTATTATATGACCTGCATTACTTCACTACTGGTTATTATATATACTGTTCTAATTCACTAGTGGTTATTATATGTACTGTACTAATTCACTAGTGGTTATTATATGACCTGTACTAATTCACTAGTGGTTATTATATGTACTGTGCTAATTCACTAGTGGTTATTATATGACCTGTACTAATTCACTAGTGGTTATTATATGTACTATACTAATTTACTACTGGTTATTATATATACTGTACTAATTCACTAGTCATTATTATATGTACTGTACTAATTCACTACTGGTTATTATATATACTGTACTCTTTCACTAGTGTTTATTATATGTACTGTACTAATTCACTACTGCTTATTATATGTACTGTACTAATTCACTAGTGGTTATTATATGTACTGAACCAATTCACTAGTGGTTATTATATGCACTTTACTAATTCACTAGTGGTATTATATGATCTGTACTAATTTACTAGCGGTTATTATATGTACTGTACAAATTTACTAGCCGTTATTATATGTACTGTACTAATTCACTAGTGGTTATTATATGTACTGAGCCAATTCATTACTGGTTATTAGATGTACTGAACCAATTAACTACTGGTTATTATATGTACTGTATTAATTCACTACTGGTTAGTATATGTACTGTACTAATTCACTACCGGTTATTATACATACTGTACTAAAACGTGAGTCTGCCAAATTAACTGAAAATAGTGGTTATTATATGTACTGTACTAATTCACTAGTGGTTATTATATGTACTGAACTAATTCACAACTGATTATTATATGTACTGTACTAATTCACTACTGGTTATTATATATACTGTACTAATTCACTAGTGCATCCTCCTCAACACCCACTCCATCCACAAGCACGCCCTTGAAATCTGGAACCTGCTTGACTTCACCTCCCCAGACATCGCCTTTCTCATCGAGACCTGGCTGAACCCCGCATCAGCACTGGACATTGCCATCGCTATCCCCGATGGCTACAAGATCTCCAACAAGGACTGCATCAACCGTCCTGGAGGAGGCATAGCCATCATCCACAAACACTCCATCCAAGTCACAACCAGCCGATGACCACTCTCCAGGCCTGGAACACCTACACTTCAAAATCCAGGTCAACCCCAACACCACCCTCCATGGTACCCTAATATACAGGTCCCCCCGGACCTCGGCAGAACCACACACCCCGCAGAAACTGGAACAAAATCCTCCAAGACCAATTGCACCACACCATAATCAAGTCCTCCCCAGCAACCTCCACGGACGCCAACTCCTCTGCCCGCAACCTCCACCGCTGGATCACGGACTGCGCTAACTCCCTCACCCCCCTCAAGAAACCATCCAGCCGCCGAACCACCAACAAGGCCACCTGGTCATCCAAGACAGAATCAATTTTAACGCACACAACAGCATGGAGTTCACAATTATCAAGAAATTCTCCAAACCCAACAGCGACACCGACATCCCACCCTCCCAGGACCTCTGCGATACCCTCGCAACACACTTCCACTGCAAGACCCTCAACATTTATGACAGCTTCCCGTCCCAGAACTCACCCTCCACCGCAGACCTACCTACCACCACCAAAACCTCACCTGAACACACCTCCTCCCACCACTTTCAAACCACCTGGAGTGCCCTGACCACAGAGGACACCCTCAGAATCATGAATTCCATATACTCCGGTTCACCCTCGAACCCATGCCCGCATCACATATTCAATAAAGCAAGCATCACCATCGCCCCTGAACTCTGCTGCACCATCAACTACTCCATCAAAACTGGCACCTTCCTGGATGACTGGAAGCTCGCGGAGCTGAAACCCCTGCAGTAGTTATGAGTTTTACGTTACAAAGCTGTACCATAAAACTCATAACTAAATTGTTAAAAAGTACACTTACACCCATAAACTACCTATTAACCCCTAAACGGGGGCCCTCCCGCATCGCAAACACTATAATAAAGTTATTAACCCCTAATCTCCCGCTCTGGACATCTCCGCCACTATTAAAATGTATTAACCCCTATTCCGCCGCTCCCCGACATCGTTGCCACTATAATAAACCTATTAACCTCTAAACTGCCGCCCTCCTGTTTCGCAAACACTATTTAAATATAATTAGCCCCAATCTGATGTCCGCCCACACCGCCGCTATAATAAACCTATTAACCCCTAAACCGCAAGCCCCCCACAATAAAATATACTTAAGTAAACTATGAACCCCTAAAACAAAAGAAGCCCCCCCAAAAAATAAAAAAAAACTACAACAAAATATACTAAAATAAACTAATAACCCCTAAAGCTAACACCCCCTAACTTTATATTAACATTACAATTTCCCTATCTTAAATTAAATTAAAACTCAACTGTCAAATTAAATAAATTATTTTTAAACCAACAAATAAATAACATAATTATTAAACTACAATTAAACTAACTACCAATTAAATTAAACTAAACTACACATTAAAATAATCCTAACACTACTCTAAAAATTACAAAAAGTATCTAATTACAAAAAAATAACTAAATTACAAAAAAAACACTAAATTACGAAAAATAAGAAACAAATGATCAAAAATAAAAAAGAATTACACCTAATCTAATAGCCCTATCAAAATAAACCCCCCCCCCCCCAAAATAAAAAAACCCTAGCCTACAATAAACTACCAATAGCACTTAAAAGGGCCTTTTGTGGGGCATTGCCCCAAAGATATCAGCTCTTTAACCTGTAAGAAAGATAACCCCCCCAACAGTAAAACCCACAACCTAACCCCCCAAATAAAATAACTATCTAAAAAAATCTAAGCTCTCCATTGCCCTGTAAAGGGCATTTGTATGGACATTGCCCTTAATAGGGCATTTAGCTCTTTTACATGCCCAGGCCCTAAACTAAAAATAAAACCCACCCAAATAACCCTTAAAAAAACATCCTGAACACATCCAGCGCAGAGCATCCTCTTCATACGGTCGCAGCTGTAAACTGGAACTTCAATGCAAGTGAAGTCATTTAAGATGGCGTCCCTTGCAGTCCTATTGGCTGAAAGATTTCAATCAGCCAATAGGATTATAGCTGCTAAAATCCTTTTGGCTGTTCCAATCAGCCAATAGGATTAGAGCTGCTAAAATCCTATTGGCTGGTCCAATCAGCCAATAGGATTGAGCTCTCATCCTATTGGCTGATTGGAACAGCCAATATGATTTTAGCAGCTTTAATCCTATTGGTTGATTGGAACAGCCAATAGGATTTTAAAAGCTCTAATCCTATTGGCTGATTTAAATCTTTCAGCCAATAGGAATGCAAGGGATGCCATCTTGGATGACGTCACTTGCATTGAAGTTCCAGGTTTTTTTTATTTTGGGGGGCGCTTTTTTATTTTGATAGGGCTATTAGATTAGGTGTAATTAGTTTAAATATCTGTTTGTTTGTTATTTTGTGTAATTTAGTGTTTATTTTTTTTTGTAATTTAGCTAATTGTATTTAATTTATTTAATTGTATTTAATTTATGTAAGTTGTTTAATTGTAGTATAAGGTTAGGTGTTAGTGTAACTTAGGTTAGGTTTTATTTTACAGGTAAATTTTTATTTATTTTAGCTAGGTAGTTAGTAAATAGTTAATAACTATTTAGTAACTAGTCTACCTAGTTAAAATAAAAACAAACTTGCCTGTAAAATAAAAATAAACCCTAAGCTAGCTACAATGTAACTATTAGTTATATTGTAGCTATTTTAGGGTTTATTTTATAGGTAAGTATTTCGTTTTAAATAGGAATAATTTAGGTAATGATAGGAATTTTATTTAGATTTATTTTAAGTATATTTAAGTTAAGGGGGGTTAGGGTTAGGGTTAGACTTCGGTTTAAAGGGTTAATAAATTTATAATAGTGGCAGCGATGTTAGGGGCAGCAGATTAGGGGTTAATAATACTTAACTAGTGTTTGCGAGGCGGGAGTATGGCAGTTTAGGTGTTAATATATTTATTCTAGTGGCGGCGATGTCGGGAGCGGCAGATTAGGGGTTAATCATTTTATTATAGTGTTTGCGATGCGGGAGGGCCTCTGTTTTAGGGGTTAATAGGTAGTTTATGGGTGTTAGTGTAATTTTTAGCACTTTAGTTATGAGTTTTATGCTACAGCGTTGTAGTGTAAAACTCAAAACTACTGACTTTAAAATGCGGTACAAATCTTGACGGTATAGGGTGTACCGCTCACTTTTTGGCCTCCCAGGACAAACTCGTAATACCGGCGCTATGAAAGTCCAATAGAAAAAAGCCTTTACGAAATTTACGTAAGTGGGTTTGCGGTAAGGCCAAAATAGTGTGCGGTGCCCCTATACCTGCAAGACTCGTAATAGCAGCGGGCGTAAAAAAGCAGTGTTAGGCCCTGTTAACGCTGCTTTTTCACCTCATAATCTAGCCGTTAGTGTTTTGTTTCTTTTGTAATCTTTTAATAAAATCTTTGTAACCAGCACCAGAGACTACAGTATTTCCTGCATTACCCTTATAAAGCGCAATTCTTAGAGCTATTGAAGCTGTGTAACATGTGAGTAGGATTACTCAGCTGTATTGCTATATTTTATTGAATTTCACAGTTTCATGCTATGGTTTTCCTTTTCTCTTTTTGAGGAACCAACCTGAAGATTTCTGTCAAAATTGCTGTTATCCATCCACTCTAAATGAAAAAGGGCTTACATTGTGGTGTTTTGATTGGGTTTGTATATATTGAGTTAAGGGTCAGTTTTTATTGATTGATTTATATTATTGTTTACTTGTGTAAAGAACCACGTTGATACATTTTGTTTTGCACTAGTGGCTATTATACATGCTCAACCAATTCACTGCTGGCTATGATATATACTCAACTAATTCACTAATAAATATTATATGTACTCAAACAATTTATTAGTTGTACTATTATATGTACTGGACCAATACGAATTAATTTCCTAGTGACTATATAAATGCAGAGCCAATTCACTATGGGTTATTATTTGAACTTTGCCAAAACTCTAGTGGGTGTTATTTTATGTACCTATATATATATATACAGTATATATGTGAGACAACATAAAAAGTAAATATTGCTTACAGGTAGCAAAGCAATCTCTCAGGTGCATTAGTCATAACTGACTTCATTTGTAACACACTAATTATCTCAAAGTTCCATTTTCAAGATCAAACACAACAATAGATTAACTAAAAAAAACAAATTTTTCATCAACCTACAAACAGGACTGACAAAAGGCGTCATCCGCTGAGCTATCTGAACTGATCAGGTTTCAGTCTTTTTAGTCAGTGTGACATCTGGAATTTCATAAACAAAGTTCAGTTTTTTTTAAAAAAAATTTACATTTGTCTTGTAAATTGTTTGAAGCACATCTGTGATGCCTATGTGGAGTTTGTTCTCTGTGCTGAGATAAATGCTGCTGGTTGTAATAAATATGCCCTAATTAATTAAATAAACAGCTTCAGGTGAAGGTCAATTTCGATGAATTAGTGCCCGGTTTTTAATAATCCTATTAAAAACAAGGGCACTTTAATTCATCAAAATTGACATTTCACTAGTTTTCTTCAAAAACGTACCTTTTAATCCTGACAGCCGCTCCAGAGATTCCCCTGGCCTGTTCTGCAGATTTGCAATAAGCAAAATAAGGTGAGTGTGAATATTTTTAATGTATTCAGTAGATTCAATTTATTGCCAACATCTGCTTGTTCCTGCCTGAGATTCTATCTGCTCCCTAGTACCTCATTTGTAAGCTTGTTCCCAACATCTGCTTGTTCCTGACTGAGATTCTATCTGCTCCTAGTACCTCATTTGTCTGCTTGTTCCCAACCTCTACTTGTTCCTGAACTGAGATTCTATCTGCTCCCTAGTACCTCATTTGTCAGCTTGTTCCCAACCTCTAGTTGTTCCTGACTGAGATTCTATGTGCTACCTAGTACCTCATTTGCCAGCTTGTTGCCAACCTCTGCTTGTTCCTGACTAAGATCATATCTGCTCCCTAGTACCTCATTTGTCAACTTGTTGCCAACCTCTGCTTGTTCCTGACTGAAATTCTGTCTGCTCCCTAGTACCTCATTTGTCAGCTTGTTCCTAACCTCTACTTGTTCCTGACTGAGATTCTATCTGCTCCCTAGTACCTCATTTGTCAGCTTGTTCCCAACCTCTGCTTGTTCCTGACTGAGATTCTATCTGCTCCCTAGTACCTCATTTGACAGCTTGTTCCCAACCTCTGCTTGTTCCTGACTGAGATTCTATCTGCTCCCTAGTACCTCATTTGTCAGCTTGTTCCTAACCTCTACTTGTTCCTGACTGAGATTCTATCTGCTCCCTGGTACCTCATTTGTCAGCTTGTTGCCAACCTCTACTTGTTCCTGACTGAGATTCTACTTGCTCCCTAGTATCTCATTTGTCAGCTTGTTGCCAACCTCTGCTTGTTCCTGACTGAGATTCTATCTGCTCCCTAGTACCTCATTTGTCAGTTTGTTGCCAACCTCTACTTGTTCCTGACAGATTCTATCTGCTCCCTAGTACCTCATTTGTCAGCTTGTTGCCAACCTCTACTTGTTCCTGACTGAGATTCTACTTGCTCCCTAGTATCTCATTTGTCAGCTTGTTGCCAACCTCTGCTTGTTCCTGACTGAGATTCTATCTGCTCCCTAGTACCTCATTTGTCAGTTTGTTGCCAACCTCTACTTGTTCCTGACAGATTCTATCTGCTCCCTAGTACCTCATTTGTCAGCTTGTTGCCAACCTCTACTTGTTCCTGACTGAGATTCTATCTGCTCCCTAGTATCTCATTTGTCAGCTTATTGCCAACCTCTGCTTGTTCCTGACTGAGATTCTATCTGCTACCTAGTACCTCATTTGTCAGCTTGTTGCTAACCTCTACTTGTTCCTGACTGAGATTTTATCTGCTCCCTAGTATCTCATTTGCCATCTTGTTCCCAACCTCTGCTTGTTCCTGACTGAGATTTTATCTGCTCCCTAGTACCTCATTTGTCAGCTTGTTGCCAACCTCTACTTGTTCCTGACTGAGATTATATCTGCTCCCTAGTACCTCATTTGTCAGCTTGTTGCCAACCTCTACTTGTTCCTGACTGAGATTCTGTCTTCTCCCTAGTACCTCATTTGTCAGCTTGTTGCCAACCTCTACTTGTTCCTGACTGAGATTCTATCTGCACCCTAGTGCCTCATTTGTCAGCTTGTTGCCACCCTCTGCTTGTTCCTGACAGATTATATCTGCTCCTAGTACCTCATTTGTCAGCTTGTTCCCAACCTCTACTTGTTCCTGACTGAGATTCTGCCTGCTCCCTAGTACATCATTAGTCAATAATAAATGCTGACAATGTATGCTATTAGAACAAGAAAAAAAACTGGCACTACACTATGAAATAGGTGAGACTGGAATATGGAATAAATTCCGGTGCTACCCCTTATATAATAACTATAGGAATTACAAGGAATAGGCAGCTAAGGGGTTACTGTAGCACTCACTCTCACTCAAAAAGGTTAGTAATAAAATCATACATACTTTATTATTTATATTATTAAAATACTGGGATAAATATCCCTAGGAACCATAAAAAACCCACAACCATTACTTAAACTAAAGTTTAAAATAAATTATGGCGGCCAAACACTCCTCTGTTTCCTGGCCGAGAGCTGGAAACATCGGCGTCAGGAGGCTGGAGTGAATGGTCGACCCTGTATCAAAAGTGCGGAACAAGCGCGTTTCGGCTACAACTTAGCCTTTCTCAATGTTACACTTTCTGTGAAAAAATGAATAAGCAGAGGCTTCGGGGTGCAGGACTTAAATATCAATAGACCAGTTGCTCTCTACCAATCCGGTACACTTCCGGGGACCTCCGCCCTCATAACAGCCAATCAGCTTATAGTTCGGCTCACGCCTATCGTTAGTAGTGTTGTGATTGGAGGAATATCGAGTGATATCGAGCATAGCTATGATTTGCCTGCACTTAAAATTAGAGATGGAATGATGTACTGTGAGCATTAACATGAAAAGCATAAAAATATTCAAACTGCTGGTGTAACATATATCTTTGCCTCATTACTGTAATCGCTGAGATAGGTAATCCCCTGTATGGTAATATTCAACATATTGGCATGATGGATGTGTTACTTACTTATTTTACACAAAAAATCTAGCTTCTTATTATAAAATAGTACCGTACCCTGAAATGTGATCTGCATTTAAGATTTATGCTTATGATCTATTATACGATCATCCTGCGGTGACTACTTTGCTAAGTGAGTTATTCATACAATTGTGAAATCTTTAGATACGCTATATAGATAATATGTGAGATCATTCATAGCGTACTATGTACACCTTGCTAGATAATTATGAAAGATGTATAGGTATTAACATGACCATTTATTGATTAGTATGATATCTATTTAGCCAGTTACATCCACATAAATTGTGGTTTGCACTAAACTTAGAGGCACACTCTTATTCAAATGGTCATGGTATGTATCAAGTATATAAAATATACTCCTTCATTCATATTATGTATATTTCTATTATACATAGCAAAGGATAGTAAAGATAATGCACCAGGATACTTAAAAGGTTACCATCCACCTTCTTAAAATATGTTTACCACTATATAACCAACAGGTAGTAATGTACTGAGCGATCTCTATAGATAATAGAATAGAAAAGAATTATGTGCAAATATCATATGGATTGATTGTTAATAAAAACATCCACATACTATAATAATGATGCAATTAGATTTTAAAACCAAAAAATAATCACAGGGTAATTATAAAGTACTCTCGACCAGATTACCACTGGTTTACAGGTATATAATTATATCCCCACTATATTTATGCACATACCAATAATTCTCCATCTAAAGAGTCAATTTAAATTACAGAACAGTAATTTCCACCAATTTTAGCCCATAACAGAACATCCAGGAATAGTTATCAAACCATATACCATAAGGTAGTGATCAGCCTCCCTAATGCCAGGTTACAGGTACAAGGTGGGCAATATATGTTTAATCAGTTCATAGATCATGTTTGAATGCTCACAAATATTTAGATATACACCCAATAATTGTTAAATTCATTCATGCCATTGGGTATAACCGAATTCAGATTGAAAATCCATTTGGTTTCCATCTTCAACAATCTTTGTTCGGTGTCCCCACCTCTTATACCAGGTTTTAGTTTCTCAAGTCCCCAACATTTCATTACATTGGTGTTCCCCTTATGAGACATTAGAAAGTGTTTGGCTACACTGGTGATTTGTTTTTTCTTTTCTACATCCCTCTGGGCTGTCCTAATATTGCTAAGATGTTCGGTCATGCGTGTGCCCAGGCATCGTGTGGTCATGCCAACGTAAAGTAAATCACAGCTACAGGATATGCAATAAATCACATTAGTGCTTTGACAATTGATATGTTCTTTTATTGCCCATTTTTTGCCAAACCAATCCATTATATATTCTTTTTTAACCATGTGTTGGCACACTTTACAGTGTCCACAAGCGACAGAACCTTTGTGTACAGGATCTCTTTTAGCATTCCTATCATAGTGACTTGTTACTAACTTGTCACTAAGATTGCTAGCTCTCCTGTACGTCACCAATGGCCTATCTGTTAACAATGGTTTCAATAGTGTATCTTGGGTCAGGACATGCCAATGTGTTTTAAGAATGTTGGTAATCTTGTCAGTTTGAGGTGAATATGTGGTGATAAACCTGAGTGGGGTATTACTTTCTCTTGATCTTGGAGTTAGTAACTCCTTTCTGTCTTTCAGCAATGCATTGTTATATGCCTTGGCAAGTAACTTTCTTGAATAGCCTCGTTCTAGCAATCTCTGTCTCAGATCCCTAGCTGATTCTTTGTAATTTTCAATGGTACTGCAATTTCGTCTTAAACGAATATATTCCCCCATTGGTAACCCTCTAATGGTATTTGGGTGGTGGTAGCTACTTGCATGTAGGATATTGTTGGTGGATGTAGGTTTCCTATATGCATTAGTTGCAATGGAGTTATCAACCTTCTGAATATAGAGGTCTAAAAATTCAACCTTAGACTTTTCTACGGTAGATGTAAGATATAATCCAAAGGGATTTTTATTGAGAATGTTAATGAATTCGGTCAAAAGGTGTTCAGGGCCATCCCATACAAAGAATATATCATCTATATACCTGGACCAGTGGGATACGTGTTGAGTGAGATGTTTGAGATCCTCATGGAATACCACAGTTTCCTCCCACCAGCCCAGGTATATATTCGCGTATGTAGGGGCACACGATGTGCCCATGGCCATGCCACATACTTGTAAAAAGAACTTGTCGTCAAATACAAAAAAGTTATGTGTCAAATACATACTTTATTATTTATATTATTAAAATACTGGGATAAATATCCCTAGGAACCATAAACAACCCACAACCATTACTTAAACTAAAGTTTAAAATAAATTATGGCGGCCAAACACTCCTCTGTTTCCTGGCCGAGAGCTGGAAACATCGGCGTCAGGTGGCTGGAGTGAATGGTCGACCCTGTATCAAAAGTGCGGAACAAACACGTTTCGGCTACAACTTAGCCTTTCTCAATGTTACACTTTCTGTGAAAAAATGAATAAGCAGAGGCTTCGGGGTGCAGGACTTAAATATCAATAGACCAGTTGCTCTCTACCAATCCGGTACACTTCCGGATCGGATCATGTCCGCACGCACCATCATAAATATGCCCCTATATCTGCTTCCTAGTACTTAATTTGTCAGCTTGTTGCCACCCTCTGCTTGTTCCTGACTGAGATTCTATCTGCTCCCTAGTAACTCATTTTTAAGCTTTTTGACAACCACTACTTATTCCTGACAGATAATGGGGCATATTTATCAAACTCTGACCCTAAGACTTCACTTAAATATTTAATTTTTTATATGTTTTATTTTTATTTTTATTTCTAAGTTTTTATCTTTTTTAATATTTTGTGTTTGGTTTTCTCGAGATCGCCCCCTAGAGGAGACTTGTGTTTGCACATTTTTTCCTTCTTTTCTCATTTTACAACCTCTAATTGTTACTATCTGAGATTCTCCCTAGTACCTAATGCTTGTTCCTGGCTGAGATTCTATCTGCTCCCTAGTACCTCATTTGTCAGCTTGTTCCAAACCTCTGCTTGTTCCTGACTGAGATTATGTCTGCCCTCTAGTACTTCATTTGTCAGCTTGCTGCCAACCTCTACTTGTTCCTGACTGAGATTCTATCTGCTCCCAAGTACCTCATTTGTCAGCTTGTTTCCAACCTCTGCTTGTTCCTGACTGAGATTCTATCTGCTCCCTAGTATCTCATTTGTCAGCTTATTGTCAACCTCTACTTGTTCCTGACTGAGATTCTCCCTAGTACCTCATTTGTCAGCTTGTTCCCAACCTCTACTTGTTCCTGAATGAGATTCTATCTGCTCCCTTGTACCTCATTTGTCAGCTTATTCCCAACCTGTACTTGTTCCTGACTGAGATTTTATCTGCTCCCTAGTACCTCATTTTTCAGCTTGTTGCCAACCTCTGCTTGTTCCTGACTGAGATTATCCCTTTTACCTTATTTGTCAGCTTATTGTCAACCTCTACTTGTTCCTGACTGAGATTCTCCCTAGTACCTCATTTGTCAACTTGTTGCCAACCTCTACTTTTTCCTAACTGAAATTCTATCTACTCCCTAGTACCTCATTTGTCAGATTGTTGCCAACCTCTAGTTGTTCCTGAATGAGATTCTCCCTTGTACCTCATTTGTCAGCTTGTTCCCAACCTCTACTTGTTCCTGACTGAGATTCTTTCTGCTCCCTAGTACCTAATTTGTCAGCTTATTGCCAACCTCTGCTTTTTCCTTACTGAAATTTATATCTTCTTCTAATACCTCATTTGTCAGCTTGTTACCAACCTCTACTTGTTCCTGACTGAGATTATATCTGCTCCCTAGTACCTTCTTTGCCATCTTGTTCCCAACCTCTGCTTGTTCCTGACTGAGATTCTATCTGCTCCCTAGTACCTCATTTGTCAGCTTGTTCCCAACCTCTACTTGTTACTGAATGAGATTATATCTGCTCCCTAGTACCTCATTTGTCAGCTTACTCCAGACCTCTGCTTGTTCCTGACTGAGATTCTGTCTGCTCCCTAGTACCTCATTTGTCAGCTTGTTGCCAACCTCTGCTTGATCCTGACTGAGATTCTATCTGCTACCTAGTACCTTATTTGTCAGCTTGTTGCCAACCTCTACTTAATCCTGACCGAGATTCTATCTGCTCCCTAGTACCTCATTTGTCAGCTTGTTGCAAAAATCTACTTGTTCCTGACTGAGATTCTATCTGCTCCCTAGTACCTCATTTGTCAGCTTGTTGCCAACCTCTACTTGTTCCTGACAGATTCAATCTGCTACCTAGTACCTCATTTGTCAGCTTGTTGCCAACCTCTACTTGTTCCTGACTGAGATTCTGTCTGCTCCCTAGTACCTCATTTGTCAGCTTGTTGACAACCTCTGCTTGTTCCTGACTAAGATCATATCTGCTCCCCAGTACTTCATTTGTAAGCCTGCTGCCAACCTCTGCTTGTTCAAGACTGAAATTCTGTCTGCCCCCTAGTACCTCATTTGTCAGCTTATTCCCAACCTCTACTTGTTCCTGGCTGAGATTCTATCTGCTCCCTAGTACCTCATTTGTCAGCTTGCTCCAAACCTCTGCTTGTTCCTGACTGAGATTCTTTCTGCTCTCTAGTACCTCATTTGTCAGCTTGTTGCCAACCTCTACTTGTTCCTGACTGAGATTCTATCTGCTCCCTAGTACCTCATTTGTCAGCTTGTTAACAACCTCTGCTTGTTCCTGACTGAGATTCTATCTGCTCCCTAGTATCTCAATTGTCAGCTTGTTGCCAACCTCTGCTTGTTCCTGACTGAGATTCTATCTGCTCCCTAGTACCTCATTTGTCAGCTTGTTGCCAACCTCTACTTGTTCCTGACTGAGATTCTATCTGCTCCTAGTACCTCATTTGTCAGCTTGTTGCCAACCTCTGCTTGTTCCTGACTGAGATTCTATCTGCTCCCAGTACCTCATTTGTCAGCTTGTTGCAAACCTCTGCTTGTTCCTAACTGAGATTCTATCTGCTCCCTAGTACATCATTTGTCAATAATAAATGCTGACAACGTATGCTGTCAGCATTTATCGATGTGTAGCGGACATGATCCACTATATCGGATCATGTCCGCTCGCACAATCATAAATATGCCCCTATATCTGCTTCCTAGTACCTCATTTGTCAGCTTGTTGCCACCCTCTGCTTGTTCCTGACTGAGATTCTATCTGCTCCATAGTAACTCATTTGTCAGCTTGTTGCCAACCTCTACTTGTTCCTGACTTAGATCATATCTGCTCCCTAGTACCTCATTTGTCAGCGTGTACCCAACCTCTGCTTGTTCCTGACTGAGATTCTATCTGCTCCCTAGTACCTCATTTGTCAGCTTATTGTCAACCTCTACTTGTTCCTGACTGAGATTCTCCCTAGTACCACATTTGTCAGCTTGTTCCCACCCTCTACTTGTTCCTGACTGAGATTCTATCTGCTCCCTTGTACCTCATTTGTCAGCTTATTGTCAACCTCTACTTGTTCCTGACTGAGATTTTATCTGCTTCCTAAAACCTCATTTGTCAGCTTGTTGCCAACCTCTGCTTGTTCCTGACTGAGATTATCCCTTTTACCTTATTTGTCAGCTTATTGTCAACCTCTACTTGTTCCTGACTGAGATTCTCCCTAGTACCTCATTTGTCAACTTGTTGCCAACCTCTACTTTTTCCTAACTGAAATTCTATCTACTCCCTAGTACCTCATTTGTCAGCTTGTTCCCAACCTCTACTTGTTCCTGACTGAGATTCTTTCTGCTCCCTAGTACCTAATTTGTCAGCTTATTGCCAACCTCTGCTTTTTCCTTACTGAAAATTATATCTTCCTCTAGTACCTCATTTGTCAGCTTGTTGCCAACCTCTACTTGTTCCCGACTGAGATTATATCTGCTCCCTAGTACCTTCTTTGCCATCTTGTTCCCAACCTCTGCTTGTTCTTGACTGAGATTCTATCTGCTCCCTAGTACCTCATTTGTCAGCTTGTTCCCAACCTCTACTTGTTACTGAATGAGATTATATCTGCTCCCTAGTACCTCATTTGTCAGCTTACTCCAGACCTCTGCTTGTTCCTGACTGAGATTCTGTCTGCTCCCTAGTACCTCATTTGTCAGCTTGTTGCCAACCTCTGCTTGATCCTGACTGAGATTCTATCTGCTACCTAGTACCTTATTTGTCAGCTTGTTGCCAACCTCTACTTAATCCTGACCGAGATTCTATCTGCTCCCTAGTACCTCATTTGTCAGCTTGTTGCAAAAATCTACTTGTTCCTGACTGAGATTCTATCTGCTCCCTAGTACCTCATTTGTCAGCTTGTTGCCAACCTCTACTTGTTCCTGACACATTCTATCTGCTACCTAGTACCTCATTTGTCAGCTTGTTGCCAACCTCTACTTGTTCCTGACTGAGATTCTGTCTGCTCCCTAGTACCTCATTTGTCAGCTTGTTGACAACCTCTGCTTGTTCCTGACTAAGATCATATCTGCTCCCCAGTACTTCATTTGTAAGCCTGCTGCCAACCTCTGCTTGTTCAAGACTGAAATTCTGTCTGCCCCCTAGTACCTCATTTGTCAGCTTATTCCCAACCTCTACTTGTTCCTGGCTGAGATTCTATCTGCTCCCTAGTACCTCATTTGTCAGCTTGCTCCAAACCTCTGCTTGTTCCTGACTGAGATTCTGTCTGCTCTCTAGTACCTCATTTGTCAGCTTGTTGCCAACCTCTACTTGTTCCTGACTGAGATTCTATCTGCTCCCTAGTACCTCATTTGTCAGCTTGTTAACAACCTCTGCTTGTTCCTGACTGAGATTCTATCTGCTCCCTAGTATCTCAATTGTCAGCTTGTTGCCAACCTCTGCTTGTTCCTGACTGAGATTCTATCTGCTCCCTAGTACCTCATTTGTCAGCTTGTTGCCAACCTCTACTTGTTCCTGACTGAGATTCTATCTGCTCCTAGTACCTCATTTGTCAGCTTGTTGCCAACCTCTGCTTGTTCCTGACTGAGATTCTATCTGCTCCCAGTACCTCATTTGTCAGCTTGTTGCAAACCTCTGCTTGTTCCTAACTGAGATTCTATCTGCTCCCTAGTACATCATTTGTCAATAATAAATGCTGACAACGTATGCTGTCAGCATTTATCGATGTGTAGCGGACATGATCCACTATATCGGATCATGTCCGCTCGCACAATCATAAATATGCCCCTATATCTGCTTCCTAGTACCTCATTTGTCAGCTTGTTGCCACCCTCTGCTTGTTCCTGACTGAGATTCTATCTGCTCCATAGTAACTCATTTGTCAGCTTGTTGCCAACCTCTACTTGTTCCTGACTTAGATCATATCTGCTCCCTAGTACCTCATTTGTCAGCGTGTACCCAACCTCTGCTTGTTCCTGACTGAGATTCTATCTGCTCCCTAGTACCTCATTTGTCAGCTTATTGTCAACCTCTACTTGTTCCTGACTGAGATTCTCCCTAGTACCACATTTGTCAGCTTGTTCCCACCCTCTACTTGTTCCTGACTGAGATTCTATCTGCTCCCTTGTACCTCATTTGTCAGCTTATTGTCAACCTCTACTTGTTCCTGACTGAGATTTTATCTGCTTCCTAAAACCTCATTTGTCAGCTTGTTGCCAACCTCTGCTTGTTCCTGACTGAGATTATCCCTTTTACCTTATTTGTCAGCTTATTGTCAACCTCTACTTGTTCCTGACTGAGATTCTCCCTAGTACCTCATTTGTCAACTTGTTGCCAACCTCTACTTTTTCCTAACTGAAATTCTATCTACTCCCTAGTACCTCATTTGTCAGCTTGTTCCCAACCTCTACTTGTTCCTGACTGAGATTCTTTCTGCTCCCTAGTACCTAATTTGTCAGCTTATTGCCAACCTCTGCTTTTTCCTTACTGAAAATTATATCTTCCTCTAGTACCTCATTTGTCAGCTTGTTGCCAACCTCTACTTGTTCCCGACTGAGATTATATCTGCTCCCTAGTACCTTCTTTGCCATCTTGTTCCCAACCTCTGCTTGTTCTTGACTGAGATTCTATCTGCTCCCTTGTACCTCATTTGTCAGCTTATTGTCAACCTCTACTTGTTCCTGACTGAGATTTTATCTGCTCCCTAAAACCTCATTTGTCAGCTTGTTGCCAACCTCTGCTTGTTCCTGACTGAGATTATCCCTTTTACCTTATTTGTCAGCTTATTGTCAACCTCTACTTGTTCCTGACTGAGATTCTCCCTAGTACCTCATTTGTCAACTTGTTGCCAACCTCTACTTTTTCCTAACTGAAATTCTATCTACTCCCTAGTACCTCATTTGTCAGATTTTTGCCAACCTCTAGTTGTTCCTGAATGAGATTCTCCCTTGTACCTCATTTGTCAGCTTGTTCCCAACCTCTACTTGTTCCTGACTGAGATTCTTTCTGCTCCCTAGTACCTAATTTGTCAGCTTATTGCCAACCTCTGCTTTTTCCTTACTGAAAATTATATCTTCCTCTAGTACCTCATTTGTCAGCTTGTTGCCAACCTCTACTTGTTCCCGACTGAGATTATATCTGCTCCCTAGTACCTTCTTTGCCATCTTGTTCCCAACCTCTGCTTGTTCCTGACTGAGATTCTATCTGCTCCCTAGTACCTCATTTGTCAGCTTGTTGCTAACCTCTACTTGTTCCTGACTGAGATTATATCTGCTCCCTAGTACCTAATTTGCCATCTTGTTCCCAACATCTGCTTGTTCCTGACTGAGATTCTATCTGCTCCCTAGTACCTAATTTGTCAGCTTGTTGCTAACCTCTACTTGTTCCTGACTGAGATTATGTCTGCTCCCTAGTACCTCATTTCTCAGCTTGTTGCCAACCTCTACATGTTCCTGACTGAGATTCTGTCTGCTCCCTAGTACCTCATTTGTCAGCTTGTTCCCAACCTCTACTTGTTCCTGACTGAAATTCTATCTACTCCCTAGTACCTAATTTGTCAGCTTATTGCCAACCTCTGCTTTTTCCTTACTGAAAATTATATCTTCCTCTAGTACCTCATTTGTCAGCTTGTTGCCAACCTCTACTTGTTCCCGACTGAGATTATATCTGCTCCCTAGTACCTTCTTTGCCATCTTGTTCCCAACCTCTGCTTGTTCCTGACTGAGATTCTATCTGCTCCCTAGTACCTCATTTGTCAGCTTGTTGCTAACCTCTACTTGTTCCTGACTGAGATTATATCTGCTCCCTAGTACCTAATTTGCCATCTTGTTCCCAACATCTGCTTGTTCCTGACTGAGATTCTATCTGCTCCCTAGTACCTAATTTGTCAGCTTGTTGCTAACCTCTACTTGTTCCTGACTGAGATTATGTCTGCTCCCTAGTACCTCATTTCTCAGCTTGTTGCCAACCTCTACATGTTCCTGACTGAGATTCTGTCTGCTCCCTAGTACCTCATTTGTCAGCTTGTTCCCAACCTCTACTTGTTCCTGACTGAGATTCTATCTGCTCCCTAGTACCTCATTTTTCAGCTTGTTGCCAACCTGTACTTGTTCCTGACTGAGATTTTATCTGCTCCCTAGTACCTCATTTGTCAGCTTGTTGCCAGCCTCTGCTTGATCCTGACTGAGATTCTATCTGCTACCTAGTACCTTATTTGTCAGCTTGTTGCCAACCTCTACTTGTTCCTGACTGAGATTCTATCTGCTCCCTAGTACCTCATTTGTCAGCTTATTGCCAACCTCTACTTGTTCCTGACTGAGATTCTATCTGCTCCCTAGTACCTCATTTGTCAGCTTGTTGCCAACCTCTACTTGTTCCTGACAGATTCTATCTGCTACCTAGTACCTCATTTGTCAGCTTGTTGCCAACCTCTACTTGTTCCTGACTGAGATTCTATCTGCTCCTAGTACCTCATTTGTCAGCTTGTTGCCAACCTCTGCTTGTTCCTGACTGAGATTCTATCTGCTCCCAGTACCTCATTTGTCAGCTTGTTGCCAACCTCTGCTTGTTCCTAACTGAGATTCTATCTGCTCCCTAGTACATCATTTGTCAATAATAAATGCTGACAACATATGCTGTCAGCATTTATCGATGTGTAGCGGACATGATCCACTATATCGGATCATGTCCGCTCGCACAATCATAAATATGCCCCTATATCTGCTTCCTAGTACCTCATTTGTCAGCTTGTTGCCACCCTCTGCTTGTTCCTGACTGAGATTCTATCTGCTCCATAGTAACTCATTTGTCAGCTTGTTGCCAACCTCTACTTGTTCCTGACTTAGATCATATCTGCTCCCTAGTACCTCATTTGTCAGCGTGTACCCAACCTCTGCTTGTTCCTGACTGAGATTCTATCTGCTCCCTAGTACCTCATTTGTCAGCTTATTGTCAACCTCTACTTGTTCCTGACTGAGATTCTCCCTAGTACCTCATTTGTCAGCTTGTTGCAAACCTCTACTTGTTCCTGACTGAGATTCTATCTGCTCCCTTGTACCTCATTTGTCAGCTTGTTGCCAACCTCTGCTTGTTTCTGACTGAGAGTATCCCTTGTACCTTATTTGTCAGCTTATTGTCAACCTCTACTTGTTCCTGACTGAGATTCTCCCTAGTACCTCATTTGTCAACTTGTTGCCAACCTCTACTTTTCCCTAACTGAAATTCTATCTACTCCCTAGTACCTCATTTGTCAGATTGTTGCCAACCTCTAGTTGTTCCTGAATGAGATTCTCCCTTGTACCTCATTTGTCAGCTTGTTCCCAACCTCTACTTGTTCCTGACTGAGATTCTTTCTGCTCCCTAGTACCTAATTTGTCAGCTTATTGCCAACCTCTGCTTTTTCCTTACTGAAAATTATATCTTCTTCTAGTACCTCATTTGTCAGCTTGTTGCCAACCTCTACTTGTTCCTGACTGAGATTATATCTGCTCCCTAGTACCTTCTTTGCCATCTTGTTCCCAACCTCTGCTTGTTCCTGACTGAGATTCTATCTGCTCCCTAGTACCTCATTTGTCAGCTTGTTGCTAACCTCTACTTGTTCCTGACTGAGATTATATCTGCTCCCTAGTACCTCATTTGCCATCTTGTTCCCAACATCTGCTTGTTCCTGACTGAGATTCTATCTGCTCCCTAGTACCTAATTTATCAGCTTGTTGCTAACCTCTACTTGTTCCTGACTGAGATTCTGTCTGCTCCCTAGTACCTCATTTGTCAGCTTGTTCCCAACCTCTACTTGTTCCCGACTGAGATTATATCTGCTCCCTAGTACCTTCTTTGCCATCTTGTTCCCAACCTCTGCTTGTTCCTGACTGAGATTCTATCTGCTCCCTAGTACCTCATTTGTCAGCTTGTTGCTAACCTCTACTTGTTCCTGACTGAGATTATATCTGCTCCCTAGTACCTAATTTGCCATTTTGTTCCCAACATCTGCTTGTTCCTGACTGAGATTCTATCTGCTCCCTAGTACCTAATTTGTCAGCTTGTTGCTAACCTCTACTTGTTCCTGACTGAGATTATGTCTGCTCCCTAGTACCTCATTTGTCAGCTTGTTGCCAACCTCTACTTGTTCCTGACTGAGATTCTGTCTGCTCCCTAGTACCTCATTTGTCAGCTTGTTCCCAACCTCTACTTGTTCCTGACTGAGATTCTATCTGCTCCCTAGTACCTCATTTTTCAGCTTGTTGCCAACCTGTACTTGTTCCTGACTGAGATTTTATCTGCTCCCTAGTACCTCATTTGTCAGCTTGTTGCCAGCCTCTGCTTGATCCTGACTGAGATTCTATCTGCTACCTAGTACCTTATTTTTCAGCTTGTTGCCAACCTCTACTTGTTCCTGACTGAGATTCTATCTGCTCCCTAGTACCTCATTTGTCAGCTTGTTGCCAACCTCTACTTGTTCCTGACTGAGATTCTATCTGCTCCCTAGTACCTCATTTGTCAGCTTGTTGCCAACCTCTACTTGTTCCTGACAGATTCTATCTGCTACCTAGTACCTCATTTGTCAGCTTGTTGCCAACCTCTACTTGTCCCTGACTGAGATTCTATCTGCTCCTAGTACCTCATTTGTCAGCTTGTTGCCAACCTCTGCTTGTTCCTGACTGAGATTCTATCTGCTCCCAGTACCTCATTTGTCAGCTTTTTGCAAACCTCTGCTTGTTCCTAACTGAGATTCTATCTGCTCCCTAGTACATCATTTGTCAATAATAAATGCTGACAACGTATGCTGTCAGCATTTATCGATGTGTAGCGGACATGATCCACTATATCGGATCATGTCCGCTCGCACAATCATAAATATGCCCCTATATCTGCTTCCTAGTACCTCATTTGTCAGCTTGTTGCCACCATCTGCTTGTTCCTGACTGAGATTCTATCTGCTCCATAGTAACTCATTTGTCAGCTTGTTGCCAACCTCTACTTGTTCCTGACTTAGATCATATCTGCTCCCTAGTACCTCATTTGTCAGCGTGTACCCAACCTCTGCTTGTTCCTGACTGAGATTCTATCTGCTCCCTAGTACCTCATTTGTCAGCTTATTGTCAACCTCTACTTGTTCCTGACTGAGATTCTCCCTAGTACCTCATTTCTCAGCTTGTTGCAAACCTCTACTTGTTCCTGACTGAGATTCTATCTGCTCCATTGTACCTCATTTGTCAGCTTGTTGCCAACCTCTGCTTGTTCCTGACTGAGAGTATCCCTTGTACCTTATTTGTCAGCTTATTGTCAACCTCTACTTGTTCCTGACTGAGATTCTCCCTAGTACCTCATTTGTCAACTTGTTGCCAACCTCTACTTTTCCCTAACTGAAATTCTATCTACTCCCTAGTACCTCATTTGTCAGATTGTTGCCAACCTCTAGTTGTTCCTGAATGAGATTCTCCCTTGTACCTCATTTGTCAGCTTGTTCCCAACCTCTACTTGTTCCTGACTGAGATTCTTTCTGCTCCCTAGTACCTCATTTGTCAGCTTGTTGCTAACCTCTACTTGTTCCTGACTGAGATTATATCTGCTCCCTAGTACCTCATTTGCCATCTTGTTCCCAACATCTGCTTGTTCCTGACTGAGATTCTATCTGCTCCCTAGTACCTAATTTATCAGCTTGCTGCTAACCTCTACTTGTTCCTGACTGAGATTCTGTCTGCTCCCTAGTACCTCATTTGTCAGCTTGTTCCCAACCTCTACTTGTTCCTGACTGAGAGTCTATCTGCTCCCTAGTACCTCATTTGTCAGCTTACTCCAAACCTCTGCTTGTTCCTGACTGAGATTCTGTCTGCTCCCTAGTACCTCATTTGTCAGCTTGTTGCCATCCTCTGCTTGATCCTGACTGAGATTCTATCTGCTACCTAGTACCTTATTTGTCAGCTTGTTGCCAACCTCTACTTGTTCATGACCGAGATTCTATCTGCTCCCTAGTAACTCATTTGTCAGTTTGTTGCCAACCTCTACTTGTTCCTGACTGAGATTCTATCTGCTCCCTAGTACCTCATTTGTCAGCTTGTTGCCAACCTCTACTTGTTCCTGACAGATTCTATCTGCTACCTAGTACCTCATTTGTCAGCTTGTTGCCAACCTATTCTTGTTCCTGACTGAGATTCTGTCTGCTCCCTAGTACCTCATTTGTCATCTTGTTGCCAACCTCTGCTTGTTCCTGACTAAGATCATATCTGCTCCCTAGTACCTCATTTGTCAGCGTGTACCCAACCTCTGCTTGTTCCTGACTGAGATTCTATCTGCTCCCTAGTACCTCATTTGTCAGCTTATTGTCAACCTCTACTTGTTCCTGACTGAGATTCTCCCTAGTACCACATTTGTCAGCTTGTTGCCAACCTCTACTTGTTCCTGACTGAGATTCTATCTGCTCCCTTGTACCTCATTTGTCAGCTTATTGTCAACCTCTACTTGTTCCTGACTGAGATTTTATCTGCTCCCTAAAACCTCATTTGTCAGCTTGTTGCCAACCTCTGCTTGTTCCTGACTGAGATTATCCCTTTTACCTTATTTGTCAGCTTATTGTCAACCTCTACTTGTTCCTGACTGAGATTCTCCCTAGTACCTCATTTGTCAACTTGTTGCCAACCTCTACTTTTTCCTAACTGAAATTCTATCTACTCCCTAGTACCTCATTTGTCAGATTGTTGCCAACCTCTAGTTGTTCCTGAATGAGATTCTCCCTTGTACCTCATTTGTCAGCTTGTTCCCAACCTCTACTTGTTCCTGACTGAGATTCTTTCTGCTCCCTAGTACCTAATTTGTCAGCTTATTGCCAACCTCTGCTTTTTCCTTACTGAAAATTATATCTTCCTCTAGTACCTCATTTGTCAGCTTGTTGCCAACCTCTACTTGTTCCCGACTGAGATTATATCTGCTCCCTAGTACCTTCTTTGCCATCTTGTTCCCAACCTCTGCTTGTTCCTGACTGAGATTCTATCTGCTCCCTAGTACCTCATTTGTCAGCTTGTTGCTAACCTCTACTTGTTCCTGACTGAGATTATATCTGCTCCCTAGTACCTCATTTGCCATCTTGTTCCCAACATCTGCTTGTTCCTGACTGAGATTCTATCTGCTCCCTAGTACCTAATTTATCAGCTTGTTGCTAACCTCTACTTGTTCCTGACTGAGATTCTGTCTGCTCCCTAGTACCTCATTTGTCAGCTTGTTCCCAACCTCTACTTGTTCCTGACTGAGAGTCTATCTGCTCCCTAGTACCTCATTTGTCAGCTTACTCCAAACCTCTGCTTGTTCCTGACTGAGATTCTGTCTGCTCCCTAGTACCTCATTTGTCAGCTTGTTGCCATCCTCTGCTTGATCCTGACTGAGATTCTATCTGCTACCTAGTACCTTATTTGTCAGCTTGTTGCCAACCTCTACTTGTTCATGACCGAGATTCTATCTGCTCCCTAGTAACTCATTTGTCAGTTTGTTGCCAACCTCTACTTGTTCCTGACTGAGATTCTATCTGCTCCCTAGTACCTCATTTGTCAGCTTGTTGCCAACCTCTACTTGTTCCTGACAGATTCTATCTGCTACCTAGTACCTCATTTGTCAGCTTGTTGCCAACCTATTCTTGTTCCTGACTGAGATTCTGTCTGCTCCCTAGTACCTCATTTGTCATCTTGTTGCCAACCTCTGCTTGTTCCTGACTAAGATCATATCTGCTCCCTAGTACCTCATTTGTCAGCGTGTACCCAACCTCTGCTTGTTCCTGACTGAGATTCTATCTGCTCCCTAGTACCTCATTTGTCAGCTTATTGTCAACCTCTACTTGTTCCTGACTGAGATTCTCCCTAGTACCACATTTGTCAGCTTGTTTCCAACCTCTACTTGTTCCTGACTGAGATTCTATCTGCTCCCTTGTACCTCATTTGTCAGCTTATTGTCAACCTCTACTTGTTCCTGACTGAGATTTTATCTGCTCCCTAAAACCTCATTTGTCAGCTTGTTGACAAACCTCTGCTTGTTCCTGACTGAGATTATCCCTTTTACCTTATTTGTCAGCTTATTGTCAACCTCTACTTGTTCCTGACTGAGATTCTCCCTAGTACCTCATTTGTCAACTTGTTGCCAACCTCTACTTTTTCCTAACTGAAATTCTATCTACTCCCTAGTACCTCATTTGTCAGATTGTTGCCAACCTCTACTTGTTCCTGAATGAGATTCTCCCTTGTACCTCATTTGTCAGCTTGTTCCCAACCTCTACTTGTTCCTGACTGAGATTCTTTCTGCTCCCTAGTACCTAATTTGTCAGCTTATTGCCAACCTCTGCTTTTTCCTTACTGAAAATTATATCTTCCTCTAGTACCTCATTTGTCAGCTTGTTGCCAACCTCTACTTGTTCCCGACTGAGATTATATCTGCTCCCTAGTACCTTCTTTGCCATCTTGTTCCCAACCTCTGCTTGTTCCTGACTGAGATTCTATCTGCTCCCTAGTACCTCATTTGTCAGCTTGTTGCTAACCTCTACTTGTTCCTGACTGAGATTATATCTGCTCCCTAGTACCTAATTTGCCATCTTGTTCCCCAACATCTGCTTGTTCCTGACTGAGATTCTATCTGCTCCCTAGTACCTAATTTGTCAGCTTGTTGCTAACCTCTACTTGTTCCTGACTGAGATTATGTCTGCTCCCTAGTACCTCATTTGTCAGCTTGTTGCCAACCTCTACTTGTTCCTGACTGAGATTCTGTCTGTTCCCTAGTACCTCATTTGTCAGCTTGTTCCCAACCTCTACTTGTTCCTGACTGAGATTCTATCTGCTCCCTAGTACCTCATTTTTCAGCTTGTTGCCAACCTGTACTTGTTCCTGACTGAGATTTTATCTGCTCCCTAGTACCTCATTTGTCAGCTTGTTGCCAGCCTCTGCTTGATCCTGACTGAGATTCTATCTGCTACCTAGTACCTTATTTGTCAGCTTGTTGCCAACCTCTACTTGTTCCTGACTGAGATTCTATCTGCTCCCTAGTACCTCATTTGTCAGCTTGTTGCCAACCTCTACTTGTTCCTGACTGAGATTCTATCTGCTCCCTAGTACCTCATTTGTCAGCTTGTTGCCAACCTCTACTTGTTCCTGACAGATTCTATCTGCTACCTAGTACCTCATTTGTCAGCTTGTTGCCAACCTCTACTTGTTCCTGACTGAGATTCTATCTGCTCCTAGTACCTCATTTGTCAGCTTGTTGCCAACCTCTGCTTGTTCCTAACTGAGATTCTATCTGCTCCCTAGTACATCATTTGTCAATAATAAATGCTGACACTATATCGGATCATGTCCGCTCGCACAATCATAAATATGCCCCTATATCTGCTTCCTAGTACCTCATTTGTCAGCTTGTTGTCACCCTCTGCTTGTTCCTGACTGAGATTCTATCTGCTCCATAGTAACTCATTTGTCAGTGTTACGGTACCAACAGTGTACCAAGGGTTAATACCAGGGAACAACGTCCTGCATAGGAAATCAGCAATTCACAAACCAGCCAGTTTTCAGGTTTAAACAGAATGACTTTTATTAAAGGCTAGATGCCTAGTATTTATACAGGTTTGACCCCAGATGGGGGGTTGAAAGACTCTTGTACATTTAGATAAAAAGGGGAAGACGCCCTTTTATGAAACAGTAGAATTACATTACTTAAATACTTTACTTAGGCAGATAACAACTTAAACACATTTGGCTTGTCTTATCACCTAGCGTCTGCTCTCTGAGGGTGATTAAACAATGGCCTGTTTATTACTTAAATGTAATTATAGCACACAATAGCTGAGGCCAGAAAACCTGTCTTTAGAAATTAGATTCTTAGCTAAACACAATTAACTCCTTCAGTCCTGACAGAAGGGTCTGTCACATATCTCCCCCCTTGTGGAACACTCCGGCAGACCCGGCTTGACCCTTTGGCGGGTCAACCTGGGGATGACCGGACTAGGAGGTGGTAGGCATGTCAGTTTGCCAGGACAATCCATCTGTATTCCCGTTATGAGAGAGAATTCCTGTCCATACAAAGAAGGGTTCAACTTCCTCAGTGCCCAGACTAGGGCTAAACAGTCCTTCAAAATCCCATCAGCTTCTTTACGAGTTTTCTGTACCTGCTCTTTATAGGTATCCACAATCCCTTCATACTGACATAGGGTGCCCTTGAGTTGCTGCACCTCACTATGAGCCAGCGTCAGCTTCTCCTCAAGTGTCGCTAAGTTTGTCTTTAAGGTTTCATGTCCCACTCTCAAGCTGGTGTTTTCTGCAGTCTGTCGGTGCAGCTTGTCTAGCAGAGATTCACGTTCTAAACGTGCTTTTTCCTCTGCGCTCCTCTTCTCCTTCATCAGCGCATTGTAACGGGACCTCCACATATCAATAGCGGATAGAGATTTACTGAGCTCAGCGTCCTGGGGCTTAGCAGCAGGTGGGTCAGTCTCTGCTGCATGGATCTGGGCATGGGTAGTCACAGAGTTAACATCAGCGGGACCCATAGGAGCGTAGGCAGAAACAAGGGGGGCCAAGTCATTTCCAAGAAGAACATCAGCAGGTAAGTCCTTCTTGACCCCCACATTCACAGGTCTAACGCCCACTCCCCAATCCAAATGTACCCTGGCAACAGGTAGGCTGAACACATCGCCCCCTGCTACCCTCACAGCCACAGTGTCTCCAGTGTACTGTTTCTCAGACACCAAGTTCTTTTGAAGCAAGGTCATGGTAGCACCAGTATCCCGTAGACCACTGACCTTCTTCCCATTCACTTTAACCAGTTGCCGGTTATTCCGGTGGGCAGCTTGCACAAGGTCTGCCTCATGTAGGATGCTCCAGCATTCTTGCGCCTCTACGTAGCGCGCCGCAGGCTGAGGATTACGTGGGATTCCGCCGGCGGGTCTTCTCCAGGACTGCGCTTGGTTCGCTGCGTTTAGGGGACACTCTGGTCTTTTGTGCCCTAGTTGCTTACATCTAAAGCACCGAATAGGTTGTGAGTAGCACCGCAAATTGAACAGGGCTCTCTGAGGGTAGTTCGTGGCCGGAGGCCGTGTGGTATAGCGGTGCGCCGGGGTTTGGTAACTGGCAGCTGCTGGGGTGACTGGGGGTCTGTACTCCACTCTAGCAGGGCGCTTAGTGGTAACAGTGTCCAGTTTGCGGGCATCCGTATACTCATCTGCCAAGCGAGCCGCTTCCTGCAGGGTGGAGGGTTTACGGTCCCGAACCCACTCTCGAACTCCTGCGGGTAACTTGTCGAAGCAATGTTCCAACAGGAATAGCTGCAGCACCTCTTCCCCAGATATGGCTTGGCACCCCGCTATCCAGTGAGCTGCTGTGCGGTGCACCTTACATGCCCACTCAAGATAGGAATCTCCAGCTAATTTAACAGTGTCTCTGAACCGCCTCCGGTATGCCTCCGGTGTAACCGCATACCTGGAGAGCAGAGCCTCTTTTACAGTATTATAATCCCTGACTTCCTCATCTGGAATGGCCCGAAAAGCCTCTCTGGCCCGGCCGGATAATTTTACAGATAATATCGTGACCCAGTCCTCTGCGGGTACCTTGTGTAGTGCACATTGCCTCTCAAAATCCGCAAGGTACCCATCAATCTCTCCTTCTGTTTCCAGGAAGTTTTTAAAAGCTGCAAAATTTACTTTTCTCTTTTCCATCTTAGTCAGTATTGTAATAATCCCCCTCTTCCTGAGGTTACTGGCTTGTGTAGTTGCTCTTCTGGGCGATAAGGTTCATTCCGTCGCTGCCACCAATGTTACGGTACCAACAGTGTACCAAGGGTTAATACCAGGGAACAACGTCCTGCATAGGAAATCAGCAATTCACAAACCAGCCAGTTTTCAGGTTTAAACAGAATGACTTTTATTAAAGGCTAGATGCCTAGTATTTATACAGGTTTGACCCCAGATGGGGGGGGTTGAAAGACTCTTGTACATTTAGATAAAAAGGGGAAGACGCCCTTTTATGAAACAGTAGAATTACATTACTTAAATACTTTACTTAGGCAGATAACAACTTAAACACATTTGGCTTGTCTTATCACCTAGCGTCTGCTCTCTGAGGGTGATTAAACAATGGCCTGTTTATTACTTAAATGTAATTATAGCACACAATAGCTGAGGCCAGAAAACCTGTCTTTAGAAATTAGATTCTTAGCTAAACACAATTAACTCCTTCAGTCCTGACAGAAGGGTCTGTCACAGTCAGCTTATTCCCAACCTCTACTTGTTCCTGGCTGAGATTATATCTGCTCCCTAGTACCTCATTTGTCAGCTTGCTCCAAACCTCTGCTTGTTCCTGACTGAGATTCTGTCTGCTCTCTAGTACCTCATTTGTCAGCTTGTTGCCAACCTCTACTTGTTCCTGACTGAGATTCTATCTGCTCCCTAGTACCTCATTTGTCAGCTTGTTTCCAACCTCTGCTTGTTCCTGATTGAGATTCTATCTGCTCCCTAGTATCTCATTTTTCAGCTTGTTGCCAACCTCTGCTTGTTCCTGACTGAGATTCTATCTGCTCCCAGTACCTCATTTGTCAGCTTGTTGCCAACCTCTGCTTGTTCCTAACTGAGATTCTTTCTGCTCCCTAGTACCTAATTTGTCAGCTTATTGCCAACCTCTGCTTTTTCCTTACTGAAAATTATATCTTCTTCTATTACCTCATTTGTCAGCTTGTTGCCAACCTCTACTTGTTCCTGACTGAGATTATATCTGCTCCCTAGTACCTTCTTTGCCATCTTGTTCACAGCCTCTGCTTGTTCCTGACTGAGATTCTATCTGCTCCCTAGTACCTCATTTGTCAGCTTGTTGCTAACCTCTACTTGTTCCTGACTGAGATTATATCTGCTCCCTAGTACCTCATTTGCCATCTAGTTCCCAACATCTGCTTGTTCCTGACTGAGATTCTATCTGCTCCCTAGTACCTCATTTGTCAGCTTTTTGCTAACCTCTACTTGTTCCTGACTGAGATTATGTCTGCTCCCTAGTACCTCATTTGTCAGCTGGTTGCCAACCTCTACTTGATCCTGACTGAGATTCTGTCTGCTCCCTAGTACCTCATTTGTCAGCTTGTTCCCAACCTCTACTTGTTCCTGACTGAGATTCTATCTGCTCCCTAGTACCTCATTTGTCAGCTTACTCCAAACCTCTGCTTATTCCTGACTGAGATTCTGTCTGCTCCCTAGTACCTCATTTGTCAGCTTGTTGCCAGCCTCTGCTTGATCCTGACTGAGATTCTATCTGCTACCTAGTGCCTTATTTGTCAGCTTGTTGCCAACCTCTACTTGTTCCTGACTGAGATTATATCTGCTCCCTAGTACCTCATTTGTCAGCTTGTTGCCAACCTCTACTTGTTCCTGACAGATTCTATCTGCTACCTAGTACCTCATTTGTCAGCTTGTTGCCAACCTCTACTTGTTCCTGACTGAGATTCTATCTGCTCCCAGTACCTCATTTGTCAGCATGTTGCCAACCTCTGCTTGTTCCTAACTGAGATTTTATCTGCTCCCTAGTACATCATTTGTCAATAATAAATGCTGACAACGTATGCTGTCAGCATTTATCGATGTGTAGCGGACATGATCCACTATATCGGATCATGTCCGCTCGCACAATCATAAATATGCCCCTATATGTGCTTCCTAGTCGCTCGTTTGTCAGTTTGTTGCCACCCTCTGCTTGTTCCTGACTGAGATTCTATCTGCTCCATAGTAAGTCATTTGTCAGCTTGTTGCCAACCTCTACTTGTTCCTGACTTAGATCATATCTGCTCCCTAGTACCTCATTTGTCAGCGTGTACCCAACCTCTACTTGTTCCTGACTGAGATTCTATCTGCTCCCTAGTACCTCATTTTTCAGCTTATTGTCAACCTCTACTTGTTCCTGACTGAGATTCTCCCTAGTACCTCATTTGTCAGCTTGTTCCCAACCTCTACTTGTTCCTGACTGAGATTGTATCTGCTCCCTTGTACCTCATTTGTCAGCTTGTTCCCAACCTGTACTTGTTCCTGACTGAGATTTTATCTGCTCCCTAGTACCTCATTTGTCAGCTTGTTGCCAACCTCTGCTTGTTCCTGACTGAGATTATCCCTTGTACCTTATTTGTCAGCTTATTGTCAACCTCTACTTGTTCCTGACTGAGATTCTCCCTAGTACCTCATTTGTCAACTTGTTGCCAACCTCTACTTTTTCCTAACTGAGATTCTATCTTCTCCCTAGTACCTCATTTGTCAGATTGTTGCCAACCTCTAGTTGTTCCAGTATGAGATTCTCCCTTGTACCTCATTTGTCAGCTTGTTGCCAACCTCTACTTGTTCCTGACTGAGATTCTATCTGCTCCCTAGTACCTCATTTGTCAGCTTGTTGCCAACCTCTACTTGTTCCTGACAGATTCTATCTGCTACCTAGCACCTCATTTGTCAGCTTATTGTCAACCTCTACTTGTTCCTGACTGAGATTCTCCCTAGTACCTCATTTGTCAGCTTGTTCCCAACCTCTACTTGTTCCTGACTGAGATTCTGTCTGCTCCCTTGTACCTCATTTGTCAGCTTGCTCCCAACCTGTACTTGTTCCTGACTGAGATTTTATCTGCTCCCTAGTACCTCATTTGTCAGCTTGTTGCCAACCTCTGCTTGTTCCTGACTGAGATTATCCCTTGTACCTTATTTGTCAGCTTGTTGCCAACCTCTACTTGTTCCTGACTGAGATTCTATCTGCTCCCAGTACCTCATTTGTCAGCATGTTGCCAACCTCTGCTTGTTCCTAACTGAGATTTTATCTGCTCCCTAGTACATCATTTGTCAATAATAAATGCTGACAACGTATGCTGTCAGCATTTATCGATGTGTAGCGGACATGATCCACTATATCGGATCATGTCCGCTCGCACAATCATAAATATGCCCCTATATCTGCTTCCTAGTCGCTCGTTTGTCAGTTTGTTGCCACCCTCTGCTTGTTCCTGACTGAGATTCTATCTGCTCCATAGTAAGTCATTTGTCAGCTTGTTGCCAACCTCTACTTGTTCCTGACTTAGATCATATCTGCTCCCTAGTACCTCATTTGTCAGCGTGTACCCAACCTCTACTTGTTCCTGACTGAGATTCTATCTGCTCCCTAGTACCTCATTTTTCAGCTTATTGTCAACCTCTACTTGTTCCTGACTGAGATTCTCCCTAGTACCTCATTTGTCAGCTTGTTCCCAACCTCTACTTGTTCCTGACTGAGATTGTATCTGCTCCCTTGTACCTCATTTGTCAGCTTGTTCCCAACCTGTACTTGTTCCTGACTGAGATTTTATCTGCTCCCTAGTACCTCATTTGTCAGCTTGTTGCCAACCTCTGCTTGTTCCTGACTGAGATTATCCCTTGTACCTTATTTGTCAGCTTATTGTCAACCTCTACTTGTTCCTGACTGAGATTCTCCCTAGTACCTCATTTGTCAACTTGTTGCCAACCTCTACTTTTTCCTAACTGAGATTCTATCTTCTCCCTAGTACCTCATTTGTCAGATTGTTGCCAACCTCTAGTTGTTCCAGTATGAGATTCTCCCTTGTACCTCATTTGTCAGCTTGTTGCCAACCTCTACTTGTTCCTGACTGAGATTCTATCTGCTCCCTAGTACCTCATTTGTCAGCTTGTTGCCAACCTCTACTTGTTCCTGACAGATTCTATCTGCTACCTAGAACCTCATTTGTCAGCTTATTGTCAACCTCTACTTGTTCCTGACTGAGATTCTCCCTAGTACCTCATTTGTCAGCTTGTTCCCAACCTCTACTTGTTCCTGACTGAGATTCTGTCTGCTCCCTTGTACCTCATTTGTCAGCTTGCTCCCAACCTGTACTTGTTCCTGACTGAGATTTTATCTGCTCCCTAGTACCTCATTTGTCAGCTTGTTGCCAACCTCTGCTTGTTCCTGACTGAGATTATCCCTTGTACCTTATTTGTCAGCTTATTGTCAACCTCTACTTGTTCCTGACTGAGATTCTCCCTAGTACCTCATTTGTCAACTTGTTGCCAACCTCTACTTTTTCCTAACTGAGATTCTATCTACTCCTTAGTACCTCATTTGTCAGCTTGTTGCCAACCTCTACTTGTTCCTGACAGATTCTATCTGCTACCTAGCACCTCATTTGTCAGCTTGTTGCCAACCTCTACTTGTTCCTGCCTGAGATTCTGTCTGCTCCCTAGTACCTCATTTGTCAGCTTGTTGCCAACCTCTGCTTGTTCCTGACTAAGATCATATCTGCTCCCCAGTACTTCATTTGCCAGCTTGTTGCCAACCTCTGCTTGTTCCTGACTGAAATTCTGTCTGCTCCCTAGTACCTCATTTGTCAGCTTATTCCCAACCTCTACTTGTTCCTGGCTGAGATGCTATCTGCTCCCTAGTACCTCATTTATCAGCTTGTTGCCAACCTCTGCTTGTTCCTCACTGAATTTCTGTCTGCTCCCTAGTACCTCATTTGTCAGCTTATTCCCAACCTCTACTTGTTCCTGGCTGAGATGCTATCTGCTCCCTAGTACCTCATTTATCAGCTTGCTCCAAATCTCTGCTTGTTCCTGACTGAGATTCTGTCTGCTCCCTAGTACCTCATTTGTCAGCTTGTTGCCAACCTCTACTTGTTCCTGACTGAGATTCTATCTTCTCCCTAGTACCTCATTTATCAGCTTGTTTCCAACCTCTGCTTGTTCCTGACTGATATTCTATCTGCTCCCTAGTATCTCATTTGTCAGCTTGTTGCCAACCTCTGCTTGTTCCTGACTGAGATTCTATCTGCTCCCTAGTACCTCATTTGTCAGCTTGTTGCCAACCTCTACTTGTTCCTGACTGAGATTCTATCTGTTCCTAGTACCTCATTTGTCAGATTGTTGCCAACCTCTGCTTGTTCCTGACTGAGATTCTATCTGCTCCCAGTACCTCATTTGTCAGCTTGTTGCCAACCTCTGCTTGTTCCTAACTGAGATTCTATCTGCTCCCTAGTACATCATTTGTCAATAATAAATGCTGATAACGTATGCTGTCAGCATTTATCGATGTGTAGCGGACATGATCCACTATATCGGATCATGTCCGCTCGCACAATAATAAATATGCCCCTATATCTGCTTCCTAGTAAATCATTTGTCAGCTTGTTGCCACCCTCTGCTTGCTCCTGACTGAGATTCTATCTGCTCCATAGTAACTCATTTGTCAGCTTGTTGCCAACCTCTACTTGTTCCTGACTTAGATCATATCTGCTCCCTAGTACCTCATTTGTCAGCGTGTACCCAACCTCTGCTTGTTCCTGACTGAGATTCTATCTGCTACCTAGTACCTCATTTGTCAGCTTATTGTCAACCTCTACTTGTTCCTGACTGAGATTCTCCCTAGTACCTCATTTGTCAGCTTGTTCCCAACCTCTACTTGTTCCTGACTGAGATTCTGTCTGCTCCCTTGTACCTCATTTGTCAGCTTGTTCCCAACCTGTACTTGTTCCTGACTGAGATTTTATCTGCTCCCTAGTACCTCATTTGTCAGCTTGTTGCCAACCTCTGCTTGTTCCTGACTGAGATTATCCCTTGTACCTTATTTGTCAGCTTGTTGCCAACCTCTGCTTGTTCCTGACTGAGATTATCCCTTGTACCTTATTTGTCAGCTTATTGCCAACCTCTACTTTTTCCTAACTGAGATTCTATCTACTCCCTAGTACCTCATTTGTCAGATTGTTGCCAACCTCTAGTTGTTCCTGTATGAGATTCTCCCTTGTACCTCATTTGTCAGCTTGTTCCCAACCTCTACTTGTTCCTGACTGAGATTCTATCTGCTCCCTAGTACCTCATTTGTCAGCTTGTTGCTAACCTCTACTTGTTCCTGACTAAGATCATATCTGCTCTCTAGTACCTCATTTGTCAGCTTGTTCCCAACCTCTACTTGTTCCTGACTGAGATTCTATCTGCTCTCTAGTACCTCATTTGTCAGCTTGTTCCCAACCTCTACTTGTTCCTGACTGAGATTCTTTCTGCTCCCTAGTACCTAATTTGTCAGCTTATTGCCAACCTCTGCTTTTTCCTTACTGAAAATTATATCTTCTTCTAGTACCTCATTTGTCAGCTTGTTGTCAACCTCTACTTGTTCCTGACTGAGATTATATCTGCTCCCTAGTACGTCATTTGCCATCTTGTTCCCAACCTCTGCTTGTTCCTGACTGAGATTCTATCTGCTCCCTAGTACCTCATTTGTCAGCTTGTTGCTAACCTCTACTTGTTCCTGAATGAGATTATATATGCTCCCTAGTACCTCATTTGTCAGCTTGTTGCCAACCTCTACTTGTTCCTGACTGAGATTATATCTGCTCCCTAGTACCTCCTTTGCCATCTTGTTCCCAACCTCTGCTTGTTCCTGACTGAGATTCTATCTGCTCCCTAGTACCTCATTTGTCAGCTTGTTGCTAACCTCTACTTGTTCCTGACTGAGATTATATCTGCTCCCTAGTATCTCATTTGCCATCTTGTTCCCAACCTCTGCTTGTTCCTGACTGAGATTCTATCTGCTCCCTAGTACCTCATTTGTCAGCTTGTTGCTAACCTCTACTTGTTCCTGAATGAGATTATATCTGCTCCCTAGTATCTCATTTGCCATCTTGTTCCCAACCTCTGCTTGTTCCTGACTGAGATTCTATCTGCTCCCTAGTACCTCATTTGTCAGCTTGTTGCCAACCTCTACTTGTTCCTGACTGTTGTAGCTAACCTCTACTTGTTCCTGCATGAGATTATATCTGCTCCCTAGTACCTCATTTGTCAGCTTGTTGCCAACCTCTACTTGTTCCTGACTGAGATTATATCTGCTCCCTAGTACCTCATTTGTCAGCTTGTTGCCAACCTCTACTTGTTCCTGAATGAGATTATATATGCTCCCTAGTACCTCATTTGTCAGCTTGTTGCCAACCTCTACTTGTTTCTGAATGAGATTTTATCTGCTCCCTAGTACCTCATTTGTCAGCTTGTTGCTAACCTCTACTTGTTCCTGACTGAGATTATATCTGCTCCCTAGTACCTCATTTGTCAGCTTGTTGCCAACCTCTAATTGTTCCTGACTGAGATTATATCTGCTCCCTAGTACCTCATTTGCCAGCTTGTTCCCAACCTCTAATTGTGCCTTACTGAGATTATATCTGCTCCCTAGTACCTCATTTGTCAGTTTATTGCCAACATCTGCTTGTTCCTGACTGAGATTCTATCTGCTCCCTAGTACCTCATTTGTCAGCTTGTTGCTAACCTCTACTTGTTCCTGAATGAGATTATATCTGCTCCCTAGTATCTCATTTGCCATCTTGTTCCCAACCTCTGCTTGTTCCTGACTGAGATTCTATCTGCTCCCTAGTACCTCATTTGTCAGCTTGTTGCCAACCTCTACTTGTTCCTGAATGAGATTATATATGCTCCCTAGTACCTCATTTGTCATCTTGTTGCCAACCTCTGCTTGTTCCTGGCAGATTCTATCTGCTCCCTAGTACCTCATTTGTCAGCTTGTTGCTAACCTCTACTTGTTCCTGAATGAGATTATATCTGCTCCCTAGTACCTCATTTGTCAGCTTGTTGCCAACCTCTACTTGTTCCTGACTGAGATTATATCTGCTCCCTAGTACCTCATTTGTCAGCTTGTTGCCAACCTCTACTTGTTCCTGAATGAGATTATATATGCTCCCTAGTACCTCATTTGTCAGCTTGTTGCCAACCTCTACTTGTTTCTGAATGAGATTTTATCTGCTCCCTAGTACCTCATTTGTCAGCTTGTTGCTAACCTCTACTTGTTCCTGACTGAGATTATATCTGCTCCCTAGTACCTCATTTGTCAGCTTGTTGCCAACCTCTAATTGTTCCTGACTGAGATTATATCTGCTCCCTAGTACCTCATTTGCCAGCTTGTTCCCAACCTCTAATTGTGCCTTACTGAGATTATATCTGCTCCCTAGTACCTCATTTGTCAGTTTATTGCCAACATCTGCTTGTTCCTGACTGAGATTATATCTGCTCCCTAGTAGCTCATTTGTCAGCTTGTTCCCAACCTCTACTTGTTCCTTACTGAGACTATATCTGCTCCCTATTAACTAATTTGTCAGATTGTTGCCAACCTATTTTTTAGTCTGTTAAAACAGTGAGATCTAATATCCGTTTCTCAACCTTTGAGTTCATTCCTGGACAGACATTCGCCACTTGATTGTGACAATTATATGGAATGTTTTGACTTCGTCCACAAGCCTTGCCCCAAGCTTTTAGCGCTTCAATTGTTACCTGAAATCATTACTATACATAGATGCTTACTATCTACAATAATCTATCTCTCCTTTACTCACCACAGACCCATTTCCTGTCACATCAGTGTCTTTTATTTCCATTAGCATAATTCTTCAGAAGCCCACCTGTCCTGTATTACACCTTTTTACAAGGTGACCAGGGGCATATTACTGCCTGGGTCCCCAAGGACTGTGTCTAGAGTGGCAGACTTGGGAAGATGAAGGGGGTGGCCCTTTTGACATCACTTACTGCAGTGTTTAGATTTTACCAGGCTTTACCACTTTGGATTCCAGAGTCCAGCACATAAAATTCCTTTTCTCCTTTCACCGCCCATTTATATCTGTTAGCGCAATGATAATAGTTAAAAGGCAGCAGGTTGCCATTATATTATGTGCTCCCAAAAGTCTGTAGCTGTCGTGCTTCGTAATCACTGCGCTAAAGTTTTTCCGAGTTCTTAAGCATTTTCCTCTCTCAGCCTCTGCTTTCAGCCCTTTTTAATGTGATAGTGCAGTTCTGGCAAGGCTGTGTGTTCAGAGGCAGAGAGTAGAAAATGCTTGGGAGCCCTGGACCTTGTTAGTGCAGTGCTGGCAGCAGCCCTGTAAATCCGGACACTGGTTGCAAAACATGAGAGCTACAGACTTTTGTGAGCACATAATTTAATTGCTGCCTGCTGCCTTTTAACAGAGAGAAGAGGTAGAGAGACATTTTGTAAATTTTACAATAACAAAATGCACCTGTTTATAGCTCTGTAGAATAGGCACTTGCCACCTCACACAGTTATATATTTTTATTTGTGTAGCTGGTGCCTCTATTTATACCCTAGTCTACTGGTTCCACAAAGTCAAACTGGGAATCTTAACCTGCTCAAGAATGCTCTAATGGTATAAGTGCCCAGGATAGCAGTCATAAGAAATTTGCTGAAACCCTTCCTCCAGGTGTAGCCACATGTAGTTTGGTTTTTATTGGCTGCAATTATGGTGCTTAATAAATTATTTTTCTTTTGAATCCATCAAAATCATCCATCCATCAAGAAAATATGATTATGGTTCTTTAATGTCCCTCAAAAATGGAAACATTGGGTAGTAGAGATTTTTTTGAAAGATTATTTTGTTTGAGCACACAATATTCACCACCGCTGGAGAGTAACCATTTAGAGGTAGGGCAGTTAGAGGACTGGCATTGGAGCTTGTTCAGGATTGGCTAGTTTGCAAGTAGAGGTCATAATGGGTCCTACTGTGTAGAAGGGGCTCAGGGTATCTGTCTGCTGCGGTGCCAGTGCAAGGAATGTACATCTGGCTACTAGACTAAAGAGTAATGAATAGCAGGTGATACACAGAGCTAGTGATGGCATCAGAGTGCTTGGTGCAGAGGTAATACGTTACACAAACAGATAAATCTGCTATCTAGGACACTGCAACAGATCTTATTGTGATTAATGAGTTGGTTAGTGATGAAACAGGCTGTGAGTAAACTCTTTGTGAATGTGAAATGAAAGCTTAACACAGTCAGAAATGATGTGAGATTTTATTTAGGGTTAAGAAAAAAATGTCAATATACATATAATTTTCACTAGTCCACTAGACCCGAATGAGTAAGAAATTTCAGTAGATGAGTAAAACATTTTAGCTTTTTTCCCCCTACATTTAACATTGAGTGTAATGGTATTTTTTTTCCCTCTGGATCAGGGACATTTCTCCCCTGATTGGTAGAGTCATATGTTTCCACCCTTGTGTGTGTGTTTGTGTGTGTGTGTGTGTGTATGCATGTGTGTGTGTTTATGTATGCATGTGTGTGTGTGTGTGTATGCATATGTCTGTGTGTATGTATGCATGCGTGTGTGTTTGTGTGTGTGTGTGTGTGTATGCATATGTCTGTGTGTATGTATGCATGTGTGTGTGTTTATGTATGCATGTGTGTGTGTTTATGTATGCATGTGTGTGAATGCATGTCTGTGTGTATGTATGCATGTGTGTGTATGTGTGTGTGTATGTACGCATGTGTGTGTGTATATGTATGCATATGTCTGTGTGTATGTATGCATATGTCTGTGTATGCATGTGTGTGTCTTTATGTATGCATGTGTGTGTGTGTTTATGTATGCATGTGTGTGAATGCATATGTCTGTGCGTATGTATGCATGTGTGTGTATGAATGTGTGTGTATGTATGCATGTGTGTGTATGTGTGTGTGTGTATGTATGTATGTGTGTGTATATGTATGCATGTGTGTGTGTATGTGTGTGTGTATGTATGTATGTGTGTGTATATGTATGCATGTGTGTGTATGAATGTGTGTATGCATGTGTGTGAATGCATATGTCTGTGTGTATGTATGCATGTGTGTGTATGAATGTGTGTGTGTGTATGTATGCATGTGTGTGTATGTGTGTGTGTATGTATGCATATGTCTGTGTGTATGTATGCATGTGTGTGTATGCATATGTCTGTGTGTATGTATGCATGTGTGTGTATGAATGTGTGTATGTTTGCATGTTTGTGTATGTGTGTGTGTATGTATGCATGTGTGTGTATATGTATGCATGTGTGTGTATGAATGTGTGTGTGTATGTATGCATGTGTTTATGTGTGTGTATGCATGTGTGTGTATGAATGCGTGTGTGTATGTATGCATGTGTGTGTGTGTATGTATGCATGTGAGTTTGTGTGTGTGTATGTGTCTATGTATGCATATATCTGTGTGTATGTATGCATGTGTGTGTGTATGCATATGTCTGTGTGTATATATGCATGTGTTTGTATGTATGCATGTGTCTGTATGAATGCGTGTGTGTGTATATATGCATGTGTGTGTGTATGTATGCATGTATGCATATGTGTGTGTGTGTGTGTGTGTGTATGCATGTGTGTGTTTGTGTGTGTATGTATGAATATGTCTGTGTATGTATGCATGTGAGTTTGTGTGTGTGTATGTGTGTATGTATGCATATATCTGTGTGTATGTATGCATGTGTGTGTATGCATATGTCTGTGTGTATGTATGCATGTGTGTATGCATGTGTGTGTATGAATGCGTGTGTGTGTATATATGCATGTGTGTGTGTATGTATGCATGTGTGCATATGTGTGCATGTATGTATGCATGCGTGTGTTTGTGTGTGTATGTGTGTATTTATGAATATGTCTGTGTGTATGTATGCATGTATGCATGCGAGTTTGTGTGTGTGTATGTGTGTATGTATGCATATGTCTGTGTGTATGTATGCATGTGAGTGTGTGTATGTATATGTGTTTGTGTATGTGTGTATATATGTATGCATATGTCTGTGTGTATGTATGCATGTATGTGGGTGTGTCTATGTATGCATGTGTGTGTGTGTGTGTACGTATGCATGTGTGTGTTGGCATGTTTATGTTTGAATGTAGGTATGCATATGTGTGTATGTATGTATGCATATGTCTGTGTGTATGTATGCCTGTGTGTGTGTATGTTAGCATGTGTAAGTGTGTGTATGTATGCATATATCTGTGTGTATGTATGCATTTAGTTGTGTGTATGTATGCATGTGTTTGTGCTTATGTCGGCATGTGTGTGTGTGCGTATGTGTGCATGTGTGTGTGTATTTACGCATGTGTGTGTATGTATGTATGTGTGAGTGTGTATGTATGTGTGTGTGTACTCATGCATGTGTAAGTGTGTATGTGTGTGTGTGTTTTTAAAACCTAAGTTACAGATTTTTTACACGAAAACAAGAGGTGTTGAAAGATGCTCTTTTAAAAACTAGTTGTTTTTCAGAAAGTAAATTTTTTAGAACATACAAATTGCATAAGTATCAGTTTTTATATGCACTCCCTGTACCTTACATTTGGCAGCCTACCTCTGAGTATTCTGAACATTTAGATAAATGTCTACGCCTTTCCAGTTTGATCTGGTGTATTCTTACGTTATCAGCAAATATTTTACAGTTGTTTTCAAACAGTAACGCATTGTTGTGTTACTTTCACACAATGTTATGTTGATGCACGGTAAGACGAAGATGAAGAGGAACCATTTTGGCTGTTTAATATTTAAATTATTTCATTAATTTACATTTTCACAGATTGCAGAAGGGCAACTTACTTTTGTTTCCCGCAAATATAAACACTTTTCCACCAAAACAAAAAAACAAATAATAATTCTCATTATATTTTACTACAGAATATTTTTTTTCACCAGCAGATTTGAAAATGGGAAAAAAAACTGTAAAGTTGATGAAAATTGTGTTTTCTGTCACAATCATGAAATTCTAATAAACCTGAACCATAAAGTGGGTGTTACTGTGGCTGAGGATATAGCAGACAGCAACATGACAATCACCTTGTGTTACAGCACTGCACAATACTGTCTGTAACCAGATTAAACAGAAACTAATAGTAGAGGTTGAAATGGAGAGAAGTGAAAGTAAAAATATAGAACAGTTTGGGAAAAATGGAAGAAAGTGATCAGAAGTGAAGCTCACCAGAAACTGTAGTCCAATAGAAATAAGTTCATTGTTATATAGACATTACCTTATTAGGGAATGACATGGAATAATTGCACCTTCTTAAGGAGTAATAAAACACAATTTTTTTATTTTATGATTCAGATAGAACATGCAATTTAAACAACGTTAATTCATTCTCTTGCTATTCTTTGTTGAAAAGCATCCCTAGGTAGGCTCAAGAGCCGCCGTGCACTACCAGGAGCTAGCTGATGTGCTCAGCTAGCTCCCACTAGTGCATTACTGCCCCTTTAACAAAGGATAACAAGAGAATTAAGTAAATTTGCTAATGGAAGAAAATTGGAAAAAGAAAATTAAACTGTAGGCTCTATAGAATCATGTCCCTTTAAGAGCAAACTAAAGAAAGATGTTACCTTTTTAAGCAAAAATAATATATGTATTTTGTTTTATATTTTATTTCTAAACATACACTTTGATTTAGAAATTTAAGTGAGGCATTACATATTGAATGGGCATATTAATCAGTAGCATGCTGGGTTTGCATTAGCTTTTTTTTTTTTTATCTCCAATAAGTACGATTTTGAATTCTGCGCTAACACTGCACTCATTGCTAAGCATGGTATGTGCACTGTTAAAGAGGCATCATGGGACATTAAACCGTAAAAAAATGTCAGACAGAATAATGTATTTAAAGCAAAGATTAGCCTACTAATGATGCACACATTTTAAAAACAAATAGAAGAGATATGAAACCCAAACATTTCTCTCATAATTCAGATAGAGCAGAGGTGGGCAAGAAGTAGATCACGGTCTACCAGTGGACCGCGAGTGAATTTAAAGGTGACCGCCTGGAAGATTTCAAAAGTCTGCATAATAAGAGAAGCACTTCTCACACATCTAGATTATGAGGCCTATTTATCAAGCCGTCAACAGCAGCGTAATTGTGGCGAGCCTGATTCGCCCTATTTATTAAAGCCTACAGACCGGCAAAAGTTGAAATTTGTGACGTAACATACGATCCGCCGGTCTCAGTCCGACACTGATCGATGCTTACGTCATTACAGATGTTCCGAATACAAATTCGTCACTATCTGACAACTTTTGCAAGTTATAAAACTTCTAACCGGTATGCTCACCACTAATCCGGCCCAGCGTACCTGGTTTTCAATCTATGCTACAATAAAAGTTACGTTTACACCTAACACCCTAACATAAACCCAGAGTCTAAACACCCCTAATCTGCCGCCCGACATCGCCGCCACCTACATAATGTTATTAACCCCTATCCCACCGCTCCCGGAGCCCACCGCAACTAAATAAATATATTAACCCCTATTCCACCGCTCCCGGAGCCCACCGCAACTAAATAAAGTTATTAACCCCTATCCCGCCGCTCCCCAACACCACCGCAACTAAATAAATGTATTAACCCCTAAGCCCCTGACCTCCCACATCACTACCACTAACTAAACCTATTAACCCCTAAACCACCAGCCCACCCACATCGCCATAAACTAAATTAACCTATTAACCCCTAAACCTAACAACCCGCTAACTTTACATTAAATATTAACTCATCCCTATCTTATAATAAATTTAAACTTACCTTTAGAATTAAAATAAACTATATTAAACTATTAATTAACCTACAGTAACTATTATATTACAATTACATTAAACTATATTAAACTAATAATTAATCTACCCTAACTATTATACTAAAACTAAGTTAAACTATATTAAACTAATAATTAACCTACCCTGTTATACTAAAATTACAATAAACTAACAATTAAATTAACTATATTACATATTTAAAAACCTAACCCTACTCAAATTTTTTAAATCTACTATTAAAAATTACTAAATTACAAAAAAATAACAACTAAGTTACACAAAATAAAAAAACACTGTTACAAAAAAATAAACGCTAAATTACACAAAATAAAAAATAAATTATCAAATATTTAAACTAATTACACCTAATGTAATAGCCCTATGAAAATAAAAAGCCCCCCCCCCCACAATAAACTACCAATGGCCCTTAAAAGGGCCTTTTGAGGGGCATTGCCCCAAAGAAATCAGCTCTTTTACCTGTAAATAAAAATACAAATACCCCCCAACAGTAAAACCCACCACCCATACAACCAAACCCCCCAAATAAAAACTATCTAAAAAACCTAAGCTCCCCATTGCCCTGAAAGGGGCATTTGGATGGGCATTGCCCTTAAAAGGGCATTTAGCTCTTTTTCAGCCCAAACCCCTAATCTAAAATTAAAACCCACCCAATAAACCCTTAAAAAACCTAACACTAACCCCCGAAGATCCACTTATAGTTTTTGAAGACCCGACATCCATCCTCAACGAAGTGGCAGAAGTCCTCAGCAAAGCCGGCAGAAGTCTTCATATAAGCGGGCCGAAGTCTTCATCCAAGCCGGCAGAAGTCTGCATCCAGACGGCATCTTCTATCTTCATCCATCTGGCGCTGAGCGGCTCCATCTTCAAGACATCCGGAACGGAGCATTCTATTGGCTGATTGGAATAGCCAATAGAATGCAAGCTCAATCCTATTGGCTGATTAAAACAGCCAATAGGATAAAAGCTCAACAGCCAATATGATTTTTTCCACCTTAATTCCTATTGGCTGATAGAATTCTATCAGCCAATCAGAATGTAAGGGACACCATCTTGGATGATGTAATTTAAAGGGAAACTTCATTGTTCAGAAGACGTCGGAAGAAGAGGATGCTCCGCGCTGGATGGATGAAGATAGAAGATGCTGTCTGGATGAAGACTTCTGCTGGCTTGGATGAAGACTTCGGCCCACTTGGATGAAGACTTCTGCCGGCTTCGCTGAGGACTTCTGCCGCTTCGTTGAGGATGGATGTCGGGTCTTCAAAAACTGTAAGTGGATCTTCGGGGGTTAGTGTTAGGTTTTTTTAAGGGTTTATTGGGTAGGTTTTAATTTTAGGGGTTTGGGCTGAAAAAGAGCTAAATGCCCTTTTAAGGGCAATGCCCATTAAATGCCCTTTTCAGGGCAATGGGGAGCTTATGTTTTATTTTGTGTAATTTAGTGTTTTTTATTTTGTGTAACTTAGTGGTTTTTATTTTGTATAACTTAAGTGTTTTTTATTTTGTTTAACTTAGTTGTTATTTTTTTGTAACTTAGTAATTTTTAATAGTAGATTTAAATTATTTGAGTAGGGTTAGGTTTTTAAATATGTAATATAGTTAATTTAATTGTTAGTTTAATGTAATTTTAGTATAACAGGGTAGGTTAACGAATAGTTTAATATAGTTTAATATAGTTTAATGTAATGTTAGTATAATAGTTAGGGTAGGTTATTTAATAGTTTAATATATTTTAATTTAATTCTAAAGGTAAGTTTAAATTTATTATAAGATAGGGATGAGTTAATATTTAATGTAAAGTTAGCGGGTTGTTAGGTTTAGGGGTTAATAGCTTAATTTAGTTTATGGCAATGTGGGGGGGCTGGCGGTTTAGGGGTTAATAGGTTTAGTAAGTGGTAGTGATGTGGGAGGCCAGGGGTTTAGGGGTTAATACATTTATTTAGTTGAGGAGGGCTCCGGGAGCGGTGGGATAGGGGTTAATAACTTTATTTAGTTGCGGTGGGCTCCGGGGGCAGGGGTATGGGGGTTAATAACTTTATTAGAGTTGTGGTGGGCTCCAGAAGCAGCGGGATGGGGGTTAATAACTTAATTAGAGTTGCGGTGATCTCCGGGAGCGGTGGGATTGGAGTTAATAACTTTATTAGAGTTGTGGTGGGCTCCGGGAGCAGCGGGATGGGGGTTAATAACTTTATTTAGTTGCGGCGGGGTCTGGGAGCGGTTGGATAGGGGTTAAACATTTTACTATAGTGGCGGTGTTTAGTGACAGGGTATGAATAAAGTTGGGAAAAGCCAAATAGCATCGAGATCAATGACTGCTAGTTAACAGCAGTCCGCTGCTCATCGCCCCTTACTTGATGCTCGGCTTTTTCACAGCTTTTTTGATAAATAAGGAGAGCGTATTCAGGTCTGCGATTGCAATGTCAGGCAATGTTAGGTCAGTGTATTGGTGCCGACAAATGCAGCATAGTTGACGGCTTTATAAATAGGCCTCTATGAGTGAAGAGCCTCGTCACCGTAGATGTATGAGAAATGTTTCTCTTAAGCAGACTTTTGAAATCGGCTATGAGACTATGATGGCGGTATGTGAACTTCAGCATGCGCAACACGATTGTAGCTGAACTCGCTGCCCCAGCAAGAGCGGTCAGTCCAAAGTACAGACTCTTCATGCACCAGGCTGAGATGCTGATCGGTATCCCTGGGTTTGTCAGTTCCAGGTCCTGCTCTGTCTGATATTCTGCTGCTACTTTCTAGTTCTGTCCTCTGTTATTTGTCACCAGGCTCTGCTGGATGAATGGTCTGGTGTTGTTCCCCCCCCCCCCCCCAGGGTCTGTTACTCCCCCTCAGGTTCTTATACTTACTCTGTACCAGGCTTTGATGCTGCTCTCTGATACGTTCTCTGACTCACTAATATTAGCTATACTTTGTGCTAGTTTCTGCAGCTTTCTGTCCCCAGAATTCGTTGTCGCCAAATTGTGCAGGGCAATACTGCTGCTGCTATACCAGTCTGGTTGCTGTGTAAGGCGGTACAGAGCCTGCAAGTCCTGCCATTGTCCCAACTATTTACAGTAGTCTTCAGCTAGTAGCGGACGGATGGAGAGCAGCCAACAGGACCTGCCTCCTAATCAACCTGACATGGCGTCCAGCTAATAAAATTACTTTGTAGAATGAGTCTGTCTATAAATGGCTGAGAATAGTTCATTGTCATCGTTGTACCAGAGCTGTGGGGTTCCCATGTGTTCCAGGCATGACTACTCCGCTAGCCCTAGACTTGAGCCGTCTTGATTGTGAGACTACTTATTCCTACGAAGGCGCGATACACAGATAAGATTGCTTGATAGTCCCAGCGTGACATAAAGAAAGAGCTCTCACTGTAAGTAAAGAGTGCGGCTGTATTTATTATTAAAGAGCATGGCTAATTTTTAAAGCTGTATTATTTGTGGCAAAAATACAATTTTCAGCCAGCAGGTCCTATTTGTGGCAAAAATAAAATTTTCAGCCAGCAACTGGTGTTTTTTCTTTTTTTTTAGTTAGGTGACCACGTCACTTGGAATAAAATTAGAGGTAGACCTTGCCTTACAAAAGTCTGCCCACACCTGAGATAGAGCATGCAACTTTCTAATTTATTTATATATTTTTATTTTCTTTCCTAAGATATGATGAGTCCACAACGTCATCATTTACTGTTGGGAATATCACTCCTGGCCAGCAGGAGGAGGCAAAGGGCACCACAGCCAAGCTGTTAAGTATCACTCCTCTTCCCACAGACCCCAGACATTCTCTTTGCCTTGGTGCATGGCGGAGGGGAAGTTTTGGTGTCTGAAGAAAATTTAATTTTTAATTCAAGCAAGATTTTAACTACTTTAGAAAGCCAGAGTAGGTTTACTCTGATCTTTCCCTTTCAAGTCTGGGTCTAGCCGTACTCCACGTTAATCTCTTTAGTAGGGTGGTGCAGGTAAGTGCCATTTTTGTCTTCTGGGAATGATCACTGACACTGAAGGGTTAAACAGGTTTAAAACTGGACTAACATTGGGGCTACAATCCTGAGTTTAGGACTTATAATGGCAGTGAGCAGGCACTGTGGGTTGTGACTATGGAGACGGGAAGTGAATTCATCGTAAGAGAATTAATTTTCCTTTGGTGGCTCAGTAGTTTAATTTTATACAAAGTCTTATAGTGCTTAGTGTAACTTAATCTGAAGGATCGTTGAGTTGCAGTTTTTACTGACAAATTTTTCCCTTATGGCTGCCTTGAACCTCCCCTGACATGTATGGGAGGCGGATCTTTTTCTGAGGAGGTAGTTACGGCTAGAAGCGCGCACTTTCACTTTTGTGGCGCAGCTTCTAAACCAGTCATGTAACAAGTGAATTCCTCTGCATCGGAGACCGGAGCTGTTGCGATCAGAGAGAATACAGTTGTTGAATCACAATTCTGTTCCTTTGTGCAAGAGGGGGCAGGTAGGCGCCTCAGCTTCAGCTATATCTCAGAGATGTAGAGGCTTTGGTATAACTGGTTCTGTCTAATTCCTTCTCCCTTTTATAAAATTACCCACTTAAATTTGCGAGTTTGCTGTTTATTTTGCCAGGGCTTTATAAGCATATCCTTGTTGGGGAAACAGGTTGTTTTTTGGGAGCTGTTAATTTCTTAAAGGAACACTACAGGAAACATCATTATTTTCTTTTATTGCATGAAAGATTTTTTATTTCAATTATGGACCAGGAGCCTGCTCCTTTGGTTGGGTGCAAGCTTTGTTTAGATAACCAAGTTGAACCTCCTTTGCCCTTTTGTTCCTCATGTATTGAGAGGACTCTAATATATAAAGATAGACTTTTTGTTACTGAGGCACCCGTCTCTCAGGTTGATGCTGTTCAGGCAATGCCACAGCTTTCTCCTCAAACGTCCCAACCTTTAATGGCGTCACACGCAGTGCCCTGTGGTTCCTCTCAATCTCCCGGAGGAGTTAATTTGCAAGCAGAAATTGCTGCCCAGGTATACTCTGCAGTATCTGCGGCATTAGCTGCCATTCCCATGTTACAGGGGTAACGGAAGAGGAAAATTAGAGATTCAGATAGTAAAGTTTCTGATCCAACTTCTGCTACCCAAGTGGCCCTTCCTCATAAATCTGATGAGGAAGACACGTCAGTAGCCTCTGAGGGTGAAATCTCAGATTTGGACAGTATAATTCCTTCATCTGATGTTGAAGTGGTATCCTTCAGATTTAAGCTGGAACACCTCCCTGTACTGTTAAAGGAGGTTTTGGCTACTCTGGACAACTCCGCTTTCTCTGTTACAGTCAATCCTAAGAAGTTTAGTAAACTTAATAAATACTTTGACATTCCTTCCTCAGTGGAGGTTTTTTCTGTGCCAGACCATGCCATGGAGATTATAGCACAGGAATGGGAGAGGCCGGGGATACCTTTCATCCTGTCTCCCATCTTTAAGAAGATGTTTCCTGTTCCTGACTCCATTAAAGAGTCATGGCAAACGGTTCCTAAAGTAGAAGGGGCCATTTCTACTACCATTCCTATTGAGGATAGCTGCTCTTTTAAAGATCCAATGAACAAGAAGCTGGAGGCTTATTTGAAGAAAATTTATGTTCATCAAGGTTTCCAATGGCAACCTGCAGTGTGTATTGCCACAGTGACAAGTGCGGCAGCCTATTGGTTTGACGCCTTGTCTGAATCTCTTCAAGTAGAGATGCCCTTAGAAGAGATCCAAGACAGGATTAAGGTTCTTAAGCTAGCCAATTCCTTTATTACTGATGCTTCCCTGCAAGTCATTAAATTGGGAGCCAAAATGTCTGGCTTTGCTGTGCTTGTGCAGAGAGCTTTATGACTGAAGTCTTGGTCAGCTGATGTTTCATCCAAATCCAAACTTCTGGCGATTCCTTACAAGGCTAAGACCTTGTTTGGACCCGGTCTAACAAAAATTATTTCTGATATCACGGGTGGAAAAGGGTCTTTTCTTCCACAAGACAAGAAAAATAGACAGAAAGGACATCAGAGTAATTTTCGTTCCTTTCGAAACATCGGAGGAAAGTCTTCCCAATCTTCTTCCAAGCAGGAACAGTCCAAGTTGTCTTGGAAACCCAGTCAGTCTTGGAACAAGGGGAAGCAATCAAAGAAACCTGCAGCTGACTCCAAATCAGCATGAAGGGTTTGCCCCCGATCCGGGATAGGATCAAGTGGGGGGCAGACTTTCTCAGTTTTCTCAAGCTTGGATACGAGATGTCACAGATCCCTGGGCTGTGGACAGAGTCTCTAAGGGTTACAAATTGAAATTCAGGACCTTTCCTCCCAGGGGCAGGTTCCTCCTCTCAAGATTATCTGTAGACCAGATAAAAAAAGAAGCGTTCTTTAAATGTGTACAGGATCATTCCTCCCTGTGTACAGGATCTTTCCTCTCAGTCCCACTACATGAACAGAGTCTATGTTTCTATTCCAATCTGTTCATGGTTCCCCAAAAAGAGGGAACTTTCTGACCTATTCTAGACTTGAAGTGTCTAAACAAGTTTCTTTACTCTTTACTCTCTGACATGGCTCTTGCTTGGGCTAATCCCTGTGGGAGACTAATAAACCAGTGATTTCAAATTACCCTGAACTTGTGGCCTCCTTTTGAAGGGTATTTGATGTTCCGGCTCGCTCCTCCTCTGCTGTTAAACTTTTCATGATCATTCAGCAAGGTACGAGATCTGTTGCTCAGTATGCCATTGAGTTCCATACACTTGCCGCAGAGCTAGGTTGGAACAATAAAGCCCTTGTTGCTACCTTCTTTCATGGGCTCTCTGATGCAATTAAAGACGAAGTTGCTGCCAGAGATTTACCAGAGGATCTCGAGGCATTGGTGTATTTTTTAATCATATTTGACATCAGATTCAGAGAGAGGCCCTATTTCAAGGAGCGCTTGTGGAAGCCTCCTGTTCCATTGTTTCCTATGTGTTCATTCCCACCCATGCCTCCCTCTCCTCCCATGCCTCCTGGTACCTAGTCACCAGGTACTGCTGAGCAGATGCAGTTGGGATTCACATGTCCGTGGTGGAGAGGGCCTTTAGGAGGAGGGAGGGGCTCTGCCTCTATTGTGGGTTACAGGGCCACTTTTTAAAGTCTTGTCCTACATGGCTGGGAAACACTCGCACCTAAGGTCCTGTCGGGGGCAGACCTTGGGTTGTTTATCCTCATCCCTGGAACCGCTAAAGGAGAAACCTTTGGTCCCGGTGGTCCTTTCCTGGCTGGACTCCTCCATAGTCACCCAGGCTACTGTTGACTCCGGTGCTGTGGGTTATTTCATTGACAGTGCTTTTGTATCAAAGCACTCCATTTCTGTATTGTCACGGTCCGTTCCGTTTGCTATTAAGGCCATTGATGTCAGCCTGGCAGGCCCCTTCAGCCTGCACTCGTTACTCACGAAACCGCTCTCCATTTTGAAACCCTCCAGTTCCAGGGGATAAACTCTCCGCATTTTCCTGATGTTCTGGGTTATCCCTGGCTCCAAAAGCACAATCCCTCAGTCTCGACTGGCGCAGGTCCGAAATTTTGTCATGGTCTCCGCAATGTATTTTCACTTGTCTTTGGAAACAAGTCAAATTCTTGTGCACTTTTTCGGTACCTCAATTGCCAAAGGAGTACCGAGAGTTCCTAGACGTTTTTGACAAGGTGCGTGCCGGTACGTTGCCTCCTCACCGGTCTTACGATTGTGCCATAGACCTGCAACCCGGAGCCATTCCTCCTCGGGGCAGGGTTTACCCTATGTCTGTTGTGGAGAATTGTGCTATGGAGGAGTATGTTGCCGATGCTCTGTCGTGGGGAATCATCCACAAATCCTGCTCTCCTGCAGGGTCTGGCTTCTTCTTTGTGAAGAAAAAGGGTGGCGAGTTAAGACCATGCATCGATTATAGGGGTCTTAATCGTCTTATCATTAAGAATGCTTACCCTATTTCACTCATTACAGAACTCTTTGACCACCTCAAGGGAGCTACGGTCTTTTCTAAACTTGATTTGAGAGGAGCGTACAATCTCATTAGGATCAACGAGGGTCATGAATGGAAAACAGCATTTAACAACAGGGCATTATGAATATCTTGTAATGCCCTTTGGCCTATTTAATGCTCCTGCTGTTTTCCAGGAAATTATTAATGTTGCTACAGTGTGTTGTGGTGTACTTAGACAACATCCTCATACACTCACCAACACTAATCGTTCTGATGTTACACGGGTACTTCAGAGACTGCGTGAGATCTGCCTGTTTTGTAAACTCGAGAAATGTGAGTTCCATCAGACTCAAGTAACAAGTTTATGTAATCTCCATTCCAGGGTTCTCCATGGATCCTGACAAGTTGTCTGCAGTTCTGCAGTGGCCTCACCCAGTTGGTCTTCGGTCTATTCAACGTTTTTTGGGCTTCGCCAATTACTATAGAAAGTTTATTAAAAACTTTTCTTCCTTGGTCAAACCTATCACATACATGACCCGTAAAGAGAATGATCTACTCCATTGGTCACAAACCAATGCACCTCCTGAGAAACTAGTGGTAAGTGCTTTGTACCTGAGAATCATCAAACTAAACTATTGCATAATTACCACTATCCTAAAGCCGCAGGTCACCCGGGCAAGAACTAAATGATTCGGTCTATCACTCAACAATTCTGGTTGCCAGGTCTTTGTTCTGATGTTGCTGCTTATGTGGCCTCCTGCCACTGAACAAGACTCATCGATGTCTTCCTGTGGGTCTTCTCCAACCAATTGCTAATGATGAGCATCCTTGGACACATCTTTCCATGGACTTCATTGTCGAACTCCCTGTTTCCAATGGAAATACTGTTATCCTAATGGTGGTTGACCGTTTTTTCTAAAATGTCACATTGCATTCCCTTGAAGAAGCTGCTTACCGCTCAGGGGCTTGCTTCAATTTTTTCCCGGGAGGTCTTCCATTTACATGGGTTACCCAAGGAGATAGTCTTGAACCGGGGTAGCCAGTTTGTCTCCAGATTTTGGCGCTCCTTTTGTGCTCAAATGGGGATCCAGCTTTTCTTCTCCATGGCATATCACCCTCAATCCAATGGGGCTGCAGAACAGTCCAATCAAGCTCTGGAACAGTTCCTCCATTGCTATGTCTCAGATCACCACAATAATTGGTCTGAACTGTTAACTTGGGCAGAGTTCGCTCGTATTAGTGCTATAAATGCTTCCTCCCAGTTATCCCCGTTCAAGGCGAATTATGGGTTTCAACCTTCCTTGTTGCCCTATTCATTCATGTCTCAGGGTATTCCGGCTTTGGAGGAGCATCTCCGGTGCCAAAAATTCCAGGCTGATCATAGGCATCTGCCCGCGCCTTCCTACCAGGTTGGTGAGAGGGTTTGGCTGTCCTCCCGCAACTTGAACCTTCGTGTGCCTTCCAATAAACTGGCTTCCCGTTATGTTTGGTCCTTTTTTTTTTTTTAATGTTCAGTGCAGCCTCTGGGCTAACACAATTTTTCTTTTATTTAGTTTTTTTTTTTTTTTGTTTTGAATATTTTATTGAGGTCAAAAGTCACAAGAACAACAGGGTAATGTTCACACAACCAACAAGATATTGATGGACAAAATTTTCACAGTATAGAGTATTGTGGCTAAAACATTACATGGGAGAACATACAATCTGATAGCATCGCTGCAACAATTGGCCTCAACATTTTTTTGATAATACTGTGGGTCACCATATAACTGCAAAGAGAAAAACGGATAACAATACAAATAGTGTGTTATATATAATACAATATCTGCCTATCTTGGTGGCCCAAATGGAGGGCGGCATAGGGTAAGGGAAGGGGTAGAAGTGGAGGGGAAGAAATGAGGAAATAGAGAGAGGAAGAGAGATAGAAAGGGGGAAAAAAACACACCCCAACAATAGGTACCAACTCAAACTTCTAGAGTAATAGCCTATATTTGTCTAATGGGTGATTGGGTTATGAGACTAACAGTGCGTAATCTAAACTCATGGGAGACTGGGTACTATCTGGCGGTCTATTCACTGGGTCAGTCAGCTGCCTCCAAGAGTCCCAAATTTGATGGTGTAAGGTCACCTTGTTCTGTTGGGTAAATATTGGGCATTCCATTTGTTCGAAGTAGGACATAATCTTAATTACATCGACCCATCTTGGAATTGTCTTTTGTTTCCAGAGTCTTGCAACAGCTCAGGAAAGCATTGGGGACAGAGGTTGACTTAATGCCTATGTGAAATAGAATGGTTTGTGGTGAATTACTAATCAGGGGGTCAAGGGTCAAGCATTTGTTTAGAATTGCAGTCCAGAAAGGTCGTAACGTCGGCCATTCCCACCAAATATGGGCTGGTGATCCCACCATCCCACACTCCCTCCAGCACAACAGGGAATTGGAGTGGGAAATTTTGAAGAGTCTGAGCGGCGTGAGGTGCCATTGAGTACATATTTTGACATATAGCTCTAATAGGGTTACGCAGTGGAGGGCTTGTTTAGTTTGCATGGCGGCCTTAGCCCAGTCCTCTTGATCTGCATGGAACTTTAAGTCTCTTTCCCAGGCTATAATGTAGGCTGACTTATAGAAGGTAGGGGAATTCAACAGGTCTCTACAGTATAAGAGATCGAGAGTGCCCGCGGTATTTTAATTTTCCCCGACCACCTCTTTTCCCATACAGTTGCTTCACGTAGCGGTCTGTAGAGAAATACCCAAGATTTTAAAAGGCTGCGTAACCTCAAGAATTCAAATCGTAGGAGGGGTAATGGGCTGTAGGTTGATATGAAATGTGAGGTGGCTATAAACCTTCCATTGGGAAACAAGTCTGCTATATAGGCAATGCCACACTCTTGCCAGAGTTGGGGGTGTGAGTCTTTAAGGGCCATAAGAAGTCCCAGTAGGGAATGTATAGGGGAAGAATGTGGGGCAATTTGCTTTAATGAGCGCAGTCTGTCCCAGAAACGCAGAGCATGTAGGATGATGGTATTGTGTATGCTATATGTAGATCTGACATGTTTAGGGAGCCAAATAAGGTCTGGAAGCAATAATGAGTTGGGCAAAGTGGCTTGTTCCAAAGCCTGCCATCTGTTAGGAGAAGAAGGGACATTCCAGGCAAGGATGTGCGCTAAGCGTGAGGCCTCATGGTAAGTAGCTATGCTAGGGGCGCCAGCTCCTCCTCTACATAGCAGTTGCTGTAAAATGCGAGTAGCTACTCTAGGATGCTTATTTCTCCAAATAAACTTGTTGCAGACTTGTTGGAATTTGCCAATGAGAGACTTGGGTATCGGAATAGGGAGCGAGCGAAAAAGGTAGGTCAGTTTAGGGAGCAGCATCATTTTGAATGCTGCTACACGACCAAGCCAGGAGATGCAAGGAACACTCCAAGCATTCACACTCTTTTGGAACTGCTGTAATAACGGGTAGAAATTAGATTCAATGATGGTGGATATGTTGCAAGACAGATAGACACCTAAGTGTTTAATCCTCTGTTGGGACCAACTGAATGGATATGTCTCTTTAAGATGCTCAAGGTCTTTGTCCTCTAAATTTATGGCATAAGCGTCGGTTTTGCTGAGATTAAGCTTATAATAACTAATCTGACCAAAGCAGTCTAATAATCGAAATAGGGCAGGGAGAGATCGAACCGGGTCACTCAGGAAAATCGTTAGGTCGTCCGCGAACAACCCAGTCTTTTGTACAGTCCCCTCAATTTCGACTCCCCGAATCTCTGGATTACTCCTAATGGCTTCCGCAAGCGGTTCCATAACCAAAGCGAATATCAGCGGGGACAGAGGGCACCCCTGCCAGGTCCTGTTGGTAATTTGAAAAATTGTAGAGCGAAAACCAAGGCCTTTAACTGAGGCTGAGGGGGCTGAGTATAGTGACCTAACACAAGAGATAAAGCTGGGGGGTAGCCAAAGTGACTGAGGACCTCAAATAGGTATGCCCAATTCACCCTATCAAAGGCTTTTTCGTTGTCGAGCACCAGCGCAGTACAGGGGATAAGTTTTTGTTTAGCTTAAAAAAAAATATTGAGTAATCTACGGATATTATCCGGTCCCTCCCTGCCCGGGGTAAAGCCAACTTGGTCCTCATTGATAAGTGACGTAAGAACCCGATTAAGCCTAACAGCCATGAGTTTAGCTAGGATTTTGACATCTGTATTAATTAATGAGATGGGGCGGATGTGTTCACATCTATCTGGGGTCTTTCCCGGTTTTGGGATTGTCACTATGACCGCTTCAAGCATTTCAGGAGGAAGGGAGCCAGTTTGTCTGGCAAGCGAACAGATTCTGGTAAGTATCGGGGAGAGCTGCGTGGAAAAGGTCTAATAGAAGAGGGCGCTGTAACCATCCGGCCCAGGGGATTTATTGGGTTTCAGGGATTTAATAACTGAAGCCACTTCTTCAATAACAATAGGAGAATCCAGCATCTTTTTCTGGGTTTCGGATAGAACTGGTAGGGACAAGGAATTTAAAAACTCCTGGATCTGTGAAGACGACGGAGCAGTGGCATTTGAAGATTTTTGTAAATTATAAAGAGAAGAATAGTAGTGGGCGAAAGCATTCCCAATATCCATTGGGAGGCGAACAGTACCTTGCGGCGTTGTTAAGTAGGGGATGCGAGCTTCTGCAGTGCGCTGCCTAAGCTTGTTAGCTAAGAGGCGGTCGGCTTTGTTTCCTTTGGCGTAAAAAGTTTGTTGAAACCGACGAATCTTCGATTGATAGCGTTTAAGTTCTAGGGCTTCTATTTTTATTTTGGTGTCCTCTATTTGCAAGAGGATCTGTGGGTCTAGGGAAACCATGTGTGAGGCAGTCAGGGAGCGGAGATTTGTATGTAACTGGGCTAGAGATCCCCCTAATTGCCTATTATGGTCCACTTTCAATTTAAAAAATAGTCCCCTAGTAAAGGCCTTAAGTGTGTTCCATAGGCAGAAGTCATTGACAGAGCCATCGTCATTTATCCGCAGAAACTCATCTATGCTCGTCTGAAGAAACAGAATCTGTTCTGGGGTTGAGAGCAGATGCTCCGGGAGTTTCCAGGAAGGCCTAGACGACATAGAATATGGGGTTTTTAAGGAGAACTGAACTGGGGAGTGGTCAGACCAGGGGCACCCCGGCATAGAGACCTGCTGGATAAGATCAAGAAGGCATGGCTCACAATAAACTTGATCAATTCTAGTACATGTATTGTGAACCACTGAATAGTAAGAATAATCTCTAGATGTGGGGTGGTGCGACCGCCATATATCAAACAGGTTATATTGTGCAAGAAGGCTATTAAATTGCCTAGTAGATTGTGTGGTTTGGGGGTCACAGGATTTATGTTTAGGGGATCGTCTGTCTAAGGTGGTATCTGTAATCATGTTAAAGTCGCCCGCAAGTAGAAGGTTTTGGGATCTCTGAGATGCCAATAGTCTGAAGAATTTCCTAAGCATTCTAATCTGACCTGAATTAGGAGCATAGTAGCTAGCTAGGGTGTATGGGATGTTATCTAGCTTACAATTCAAAATGATGTATCTGCCCTTTGAGTCTGTGGAGGAGCTAATTTTTTCATAAAGCACTGACTTGTGAATCATAATTGCCACTCCACGCGACTTGGAGTCGAATGAAGCTGTCTCCACTATTGGGAAGTGTTTGCAATGCAGGGGATGGGCATACCCTGAACCCAATGGGTTTCCTGCAAAAACACCACTTTAGACTTGGTGTGATTGAGGTAATTTAGTAGCCTGCTCCTTTTGTTCGGGGTATTAAGACCCCTCACATTTTGAGAGGTACATGTGAAAGACATATTGTAAGTTGTGTTGGCTTAGGAGGGAAAATATTGAGGAGAGAAGAAAAAAAAAGGGAGGGGGGAGAGGGGGGAAAAGGGAAGGGGAAAGAGTAAGAGTAGGGGTGGAGGGGAGCAGAAATGGGGTAGAAAGAGGGTGGGACACTATGTAGCTGTAGTAAGGGCCAGCTGACAGAAAGAAAAAATAAACAAAACTGTAATACGGTAGATTTGCTCTTATTCTAGTGGCTGCGGTATAAACAAGAAAAAGCGCTTAGCTAGACCCCCTTCTGGGGGGGGTACTTTGTATGTTAAGGAGTGAGGGAAGGAGATGTTGGAAAGCTGAAGAGGCTATAAACTGTTATAGAGGGAATGAGGAAGGAAAAAAAAAAAAAAAAAAGGGAAGGGGGGAGGAGGTGGTTAAAAGTGGACTATGTTTGTTAGAATTTTCTTACAAAGTAAGGGAGTAGGAGGGTAAGGCTATAGGAAGAGGAGGCAAGTTTTTAGGAGGGAAGATAAGGTGTGAGTCAAAACGGCCATGCCGCCTGCCTCGTATTATGTAGGTTCAAGAAAACTGAAGATTTGTCAGTGTATGAATAGTTAGGTAGGGGAGAAGAGCAGAAAGGTAGTGTATCTAGTGTATTTTGTCTATGAAGGTATGATACATTGAGGGAAGAGGAGACAAGTAGGAAAAAATTATTTCCAATAACAATTACTAACAATAAATACAACATTATAAACATAGGTATCAACAATAAAACATTTGGGTTCTCGACCCTGCAAACCCTAATCAAACCCATCCTAGGTTAATGTGTTCATAAGGTTGTGTATGGTTATCTAGGAGGGCCATTGCTCGGAGGTAAGTGCACTTCTGTCCCGAATTAAACTTGGTGTCGGGAGTAGAAGAAAACTAGACAAGGGGGCAAAATATACCTCTATGAGACCATGTCTATCTGATGTGGACCACATATGTGCTGTCAGTGAACGGACGTCTCCGTCCACCACTACATATGGCAACGTTCTTGCATTTATCAGTGACCCGGTTCACTAGTATTGATACTAAGTGTTCTGTGAGGGTGTGAGTCTTCCTGTAGGCTATGTGCCATCTACGATATATTAATGGTCTCAAGCAAGATTAGTGCGGATTAAAAGTGTTTAAACAGGTGTTGTGGTGTGAACCACCCTAAGGGCTCGGCTCAAATGAGCTAGTGTGTTCAAGTGTAGTAGACCAGAATAGGAAACAAAAGGTCATCAGCTGTGGCGAATTACCCCCTAAGTCTGTCCTCCATAAAAAATACATAAGAAAGACGCCACTTGGACTAAGGTGTAGGTTAAACAAGAACAAGTTAGAATTCGTGCATATAGTAGGAAGCAGGAACCTGTGTGAGCAGATACATTAGCACAAAGAAAAACTACAAACACAATCAAGTATATACAATGTACAAAAGACACTTTACCTGGCGTACTCTATTTCACACAGTCGGCTAGAGAGAGTGGCCTGTGTGAGGGCCTAATGGGCCTAAGTGACCTGTTAATAGGGAATGGCCAGCTAAATGAACCAGTTGTAGGTAGGTACTCTTAAACTTAATTGTAGAACCTCTGTAATGTAAACCAGTGAGATAGCAAGGGGGTGAGTAGGCTTGGTAACCTTAGTGGAAGCAAGGTAATAGCAATACATCCAAGTATCCACTCTGGACTGGATTCTATATGGGGTAATCAATAATACTAAGGTTGGTCTGTAGGGGAAAGATTTTGCATTGTGGAGGTCGTCACATATAGCAAACATTAATAACAATATAGAGGAGAAACATATGTTATGGTGCATACTAAATAGCTCGGGGTTCGGCCTGAGTAACTATAGAGTACAGGTATCAATAAGCAGAGAAAATGATAATACTATGAAGATCAGCATATATAATCAGTAGAAACAGCAAAAAAAAAGATAAAACATATATTCTTGCATATACTTATCGTCCAGTAGATGGACTCATTCAGACAAAGTTCGCAGTAGTCTTTAATTAACTAAAGTTCTATCAACAGGAGCAAATTATCTTTCATTCGACTTTGGGATGTCCCATCAGGATGATACCGAGCCCGATATATGTCTTGGAGGAAGAGCTGTCCAGTCACGTCTCTCGGGTAGTTGCTTGTGACGGATAGGTCTGTGAGAGTCTGTAGCCGACCATTCTGGGCCAGCAGGTCTGTGAGCCTGCTGAGATGACTGTCGATTTAGTGATGTAGATGGAGCTAACCATTCCTCTGCAGAGGCTCTAAGCTGGCTATGTTGAGGCTTTGATTTCTCTTTATTTAGGGGAAGTAGATTCCATCTCTGGAGGAGCTCATATCCTTTAGATGGTTGAAGAATCGTAAACATCTGGTTATCTTTAAAAATCAGGAGCTATGTTTGGTCCTTTTTGAATTCTCTGACGGGTCAATCTGTTGCCTATGCTCTTGACCTTCCTCCTGCTGCAATGCACATCTCCAATGTTTTTTATGTCTCCGTTTTGAAACCATTGGTTTGTAATCGGTTTACTACTGTGTTGCCTCGTCCCCATCCTATCTCAGTTGACAGCCATGAAGAATATGAGGTCAGCAGCATTATTGACTCTCATATGTCCAAGGGTCGCGTACAGTATTTGGTTCTCTGGAGGGGTTATGGTCCGGAAGAGCATTCATGGGTTCCCTCCTCTGATGTTCATGCTCCCGCCCTCCTCCTTACCTTCCATGCCCATTTCCCCAATAAGCCTTTTGTCCTCCCACGGGGGAGGGGTCTTTGAGGTTAGGGTTTTACCCTGCTTTGTTTGCTATTTGCTGCTGACTGCTATTTTACTTACCTCTCTCACTGAATCTGATGCAGAGTGTGTAACGCTGCGCTCTCATTTGGGCGCCCTCTTATGGCCAAACTGGTGAATATCATCAGTGTGAGACAGGTTGCAGTCCCAGGATTATGATGTCACACGTATTATTTAAACGAAGTGGAGATAAGAAGGGCGACTCCTAGTGCAGAACAATAAGGTAGACACACCCCGTATTTGAATCCCAGGTTTAAGGGTACTCACAATTTGAAGCGCACACAATAGTGCAAGTATCACCTACTGGTATATTACAGTGGCCCAGTGCACATATTAATCTCAAAGGCGCATGCAAAAAGTTCCCAATTTATCTTTTGTTGATAGGCATTGTCAGCCGTATATAAACAGGAGACTCAAGATGTTATGTTAAAAAAGTAAAAGACTTTATATAATAAAGATTTAAAGATCAAGATAACAATAGATAATAGCAGAATATATAAAAACAATCAAGTATTACACGCTACGTGTTTCTCTGCGTTAACCACGCCGTTTCCTCAGGCTAGTAATCATTGATTACTAACCCGAGGAAACAGCGTGTTTAACGCCGAGAAACTGATGGGAACGCTCCAGTTCTTCAGCCCCTGTTATGTTCCTAAGCAGTCACAGCACCAGGAACATGATGGGAGAGGGAGGAGCAAGTCATCGGCAGTGAAGAACAGGAAGAGGAAGAGAGCGGGAAGACTGATCAGCCCTGCTGCAATAGTGTAAGGCAATAATTTATTATATGCCCAGTAAAGTAAATAGAACTTGTAAGATTATAAACTTGCAATACAGCCACCAGAGTAGTTACAGATGGTGCGATGTGGAAAAAAAATAACTGTCAGGATTGAGCTCGCATTCTATTGGCTATTCCAATCAGCCAATAGAATGTGAGCTCAATCCTATTGGCTGATTGGATCAGCCAATAGGATGAAAGCTCAATCCTATTGGCTGATTGCAACAGCCAATAGGATTGAGCTTTCAGCCAATAGGATGAAAGCTCAATTCTATTGGCTGATTGCAACAGCCAATAGGATTTTTCCCACCTTAATTACTATTGGCTGATAGCATTCTATCAGCCAATCGGAATGTAAGGGACGCCATCTTGGATGACATCATTTAAAGGGAAACTTCATTGTTCCAGAAGATGTCGTCAGAAGAGGATGCTCCACGCCGGATGTCTTGAAGATGGAGCCTCTCCTCGCCGGATGGATGAAGATAGAAGATGCCGTCTGGATGCAGACTTCTGGCGGCTTGGATGAAGACTTCGGCCCACTTGGATGAAGACTTCTGCTGACTTCGCTGAGGACTTCTGCCGCTTCATTGAGGATGGATGTCGGGTCTTCAAAAACTGTAAGTGGATCTTCTGGGGTTAGTGTTAGGTTTTCTTAAGAGTTTATTGGGTGGGTTTTAATTTTAGATTAGGGACTTTGGGCGGAAAAAGAGCTAAATGCCCTTTTAAGGGCAATGTCCATCCAAATGCCCTTTTCAGGGCAATGGGGAGCTTAGGTTTTTTAGATAGGATTTTATTTGGGGGGTTGGTTGTGTGGGAGGTGGGTTTTACTGTTAGGGGGTCTTTGTATTTTTTTTACAGGTAAAAGAGCTGATTTCTTTGGGGCAATGCCCCGCAAAAGGCCCTTTTAAGGGCCATTGGTAGTTTATTGTAGGCTGGGGGGGGGGGGGTTTATTTTTTTTTTTTTATTTTTTTCATAGGGCTCTTAGATTAGGTGTAATTAGTTTAAATATTTGATCATTTATTTTTTATTTTGTGTAACTTAGTTGTTAGTTTTTTGTAACTTGAGTAGGGTTAGGTTTTTTAAATCTATAATATAGTTAAAGGGACACTGAATCCAAAATGTATCTTTCGTGATTCAGATAGAGCATGCAATTTTAAGCAACTTTCTAATTTACTCCTATTATCATTTTTTTTTCATTCTCTTGCTATCTTTATTTGAAAAGGAAGGCATCTAAGCTTTTTGTTTGGTTCAGACTCTGGACAGCAATTTTTTATTGGTGGATGAATTTATCAACCAATCAGCAAGAACAACCTAGGTTGTTCACCAAAAATGGGCTGGCATCTAAAGTTAAATTCTTGCATTTCAAATAAAGATACCAAGAGAATGAAGAAAATTTGATAATATGAGTAAATTAGAAAGTTGCTTAAAATGTCATGCTCTATCTGAATCATGAAAGAAAAAAATTGGGTTCAGTGTCCCTTTAATTTAATTTTTAGTTTAATGTAATTTTAGTATAATAGGGTAGATTAATGAATAGTTTAATATAGTTTTATGTAATTTTAGTATAATAGTTAGGGTAGGTTAATTAATAGTTTAATATAGTTTAATATTATTTTAGTCTAATAGGGTAGGTTAATTAATAGTTTAAAATAGTTTTTTTTAATTCTAAAGGTAAGTTTAAATTTATTATAAGATAGGGATGAGGTAATTATAATGTACAGTTAGCAGGTTGTTAGGTTTAGGGGTTAATAGGTTAATTTAGTTTTTTTGCTATGTGGGGGGCTGGCGGTTTAGGGGTTAATAGGTTTAGTAAGTGGTAGTGATGTGGGAGGCCAGGGGTTTAGGGGTTAATACATTTATTTAGTTTCGGTGGGCTCGGGGAGCGGCAGGATAGGGCTTAATAACTTTATTAGAGTTGCGGTGGGCTCCGGGAGCAGCGGGATAGGGGTTAAAACTTTTATTTAGTTGCGACTGGGTTCGGGAGCAGCGGGATAGGGGTTAAACATTTTATTATAGTGGCAGTGTTTAGTGACAGGATATTAATAAAGTTGGGAAAAAGCCAAATAGCAGCAAGATCGATGACTGTTAGTTAACAACAGTCCGCTGCTCATCGCCCCGTACTTGGTGCGCTGCTTTTTGACAGCTTTTTTGTTAAATATGGAGAGCGTATTTAGGCCAGCAGCCGCGATGTTAGGCGATGTCAGGCGAGCGTATTGGTGCCGTTGAATGCAGCACAGTTGACGGCTTGATAAGTAGGCCTCTTAGAGAGGACAATGGAAAATTAACATTGTATTACTTAAAGGGACAGTCTACACTACACTTCTTTTGCGGGGATGGGACAGGGGGGTGTCACGTCATGTGATGCCACACTCAGCCAGTTTATTTGTGAAAGTGTTTGTGAAGTAATTTACAGAGTTTTTATTTTTTTGCACAGATTTAAAAGTAATACTGTGCTTTTTTTGTAAGGGGGTCATTGGGGGGGGGGGGCGCTTCAGGTTATTGTGCCTACAGACACCTGAGATTTAAATCCGGCCCTGCTCAGGAACATCTGTCTCAGGGCACATGTTTTTTCAGAGACCTTCCTGGGTGATTGTGACCACGGACACCAGCCTGCTGGACTGGGGAGCAGTCTGGGACTCATTAAAGGCGTAGGGACTATGGACTTGGGAGGAGTCTGCTCTCCCCATAAACATTTTGGAGTTGAGAGTGATTTACAATGCTCTGATGGCTTGGCCTCAGTTGTCCTTAGCCCGGTTTATCAGGTTCCAGTCAGATAATGTCACCTCAGTGGCTTACATCAACCACCAGGGAGGAACTTGGAGTTCCTTAGCCATAAAGGAGGGGGCTCGGATCGTTCATACCAGGAGTGGACAACTGGGAAGCGGATTTCCTGAGCAGACAGACTTTTCATCCTGGGGAGTGGGCACTCCATCCGGAGGTGTTCTCCAGCTTAACCCTCAGATGGGGGTCCTGGAGTTTAATTTGACGGCGTCTCGGCAGAACGCCAAGCTTTCAAGGTGCGGTTCAAGGTCAAGGGATCCTCAGGCTGCTCTGATAGATGCTCTGGCTGTCCCTTGGGATTTCAGGCTGGCATACCTGTTTCCCCCGTTTGCTCTCCTTCCACAAGTCATTGCTCATTTCAAACCGGAGAGAGCATCAGTGATCCTAATTTGTTATCTTGGAAAGTTTTGTTTCTTATTGCTATCTCTTCTGCTCAGAGAGTTTCGGAACTCTCAGCTTTGCAGTGTGATTCGCCTTATCTTATTTTTCATGCTGATAAGGCAGTTCTTCGTACAAAGTTAGGTTTTCTCCCTAAAGTGGTATCAGATAGAAATATTAATCAGGAAATTGTTGTTCCTTCTCTATGTCCTAATACTTCTCATAAGGAACGTTTGTTGCACAACCTGGATGTAGTGCATGCTCTGAAGTTCTACCTACAGGCGACTAAGGATTTTTGCCAGTCTTCTGCCCTGTTTGTTTGTTTCTCAGGGAAACGTAAGGGTCAGAAAGCTACTGCTACTTCTCTTTCTCTCTGGTTGAGAAGTATAATTAGTTTTGCTTATGAGACTGCTGGTCAGCAGCCTCCTGAGAGAATTACAGCTCATTCCACGAGAGCTGATTCCTCTTCTTGGGCTTTCAAAAATTAAGCTTCTGTGGAACAGATTTATAAGGCGGCAACTTGGTCCTCTTACATACGTTTTCCAAATTTTATAAATTTGATACTTTTGCCCCAGCTGAGGCCTCTTTTGGGAGAAAGGGTCTTCAAGCGGTGGTGCCTTCTATTTAGGTCTGACTGTCTTGTTCCTCCCTAGTCATCTGTGTCCTCTAGCTTGGGTATTGGTTTCCAACAGTAAATGATGACGTTGTGGACTTTACCATATCTTAGGAAAGACAACAAAATGTATGCTTACCTGAAAATTTATTTATTTCTGGATATGAAGACAGTTTATTTTTGTCTAAACCTCAGGCACCTCTACACCTTTGTGTTACTTCTTTTTTTCCCATTTCCCTACGGTCGAATGACTGGGGTTTGTGGGAAGGGGAGTGATACTTAACAGTTTGGCTGTGGTGCTCTTTGCCTCCTCCTGCTGGTTAGGAGTGATATTCCCAACATTAAATGATAAAGTTGTGGACTCACCATATCCGGAAAGAAAGAAATTGATCAGGTAAGCATACATTTTGTTTTTTGTTCATTCTCTTGGTACCTTTTGTCGAAAAGTAAGGATGTAAGCTTAGGAGTCTGCCTATTTTAGGAACACTATATGGCAGCCGTTTTTCAAGAATGTTATTAATTTGTGTGAGCACTAGAGGGCAGCACTATTTCCTGTCATGTAGTGCACCAGATGCCTACCTAGGTATCTCTTCAACACAGAATATCGTGGGAACAAAGCAAATTTGATTATAGAAGTAAATTGGAAACTTTTTTTAAACAGTATGTTTTGTCTGAACAACAAAATAGAATTTTTGATTTTCATACCCCTTTAATAACTGTTTGGAATATATCAGTGTTATGTCTGGAGTCTCCACTTTTAACATCAACTGGAAACTACATATAATTCAACATTTTATAGTAGTATCTCAATGTGCTTTATGTTCCTGTAAAAAAAAAAATTACCACATTTGGCATTGTAAAGTGGTTTATCAAAAATATGTTACAGATGCTCAGTCCCAGTATACTACTGGCTCACAGATCCCTTTAATAAATCAAATCCATGTCCCATTAAATCATTTTCTGCCTAATCTACCCAGGAAACATTGGATTAATAGAGTTGATAATGTAAAAATGTAGAAAAGAATGTAACTTGACCAATGTAAATCCTGTTTCTCAGTGCATTGTGTAACTAGTTACATAGATATGACGACCTTTATGCCAAAAAAGAATGCAGAGTTTAGGCAAGGTCTTGTGTAAGGATCTCAGCCAGCCGATTTTTTATAATTCAGAAACGTCATAAAATGTCTCAGTGAAAGTTATTGGCACTGCCCGTTTACTGTAGAGAAAAAACACAGTAATTGTTTGTTAGTGAAACAAATAACGAGAGATAGGAGATATCAGTATTTTAGTGTACAATTAATATACAAAGTATTAAATGCAAAAACAGAATATTTAAAGGGAGTGAAAGTGCAAAAAGAAAATGTTAGCATTTTATTATCGCACTGTTGCTTGCATATAACTATGTGCTTACCGCTGCAAAGGTATTAAACCAGTGGCGTATTTAGGTTTTGTGCTGACCTAGGCACTCGGAATCCTGCTAGCGCTCAGAAAATTAACTAGAGATCAGATTAAAGTTGGCGGGTGTGGGGTGTAAAGAAAAGTGGCTTTACATTGCGGTCTATGGGAACTGTGTGTTCCCCGTAATTATATATGTATATGCTTATATATTTATGTGTTAATATGTGTATATAGGGGATTCAACTCAAGAGGACATATTTGAGTTTCGGAGAACAGTGTGATGTTAGGACTCTGTTAACATTGATGGATGATGAGGAATCTAATACAAATGAAACACACGCTGTTCTACCCAAATTCAAGAAGCCCTCAAAGTTCTACCCTGTCCAGGACAGAGGTTCCGTAATTGAAAAATTTCACTCAAGAGTGGAGAAGGATCTCACTGATTTATATTATCGTGAGAGGCTCTATAAGCAAAATATTACAGCGACAGAACGACAGGCATTACAAAAACTGAGTGAGAATCCCAATTTGGTGATTCGCTCAGCGGATAAGGGGGGGTCTGTAGTTATCCTTGACAGATGTGATTTTGTCAAGGAGGCAAACAGGCAACTCTCTAACACTAAGGAATATAGGACATTGAGTTTGGATCCTACAAGGGACTTTCAGAGACAGCTCAGGGATCTAATTGATGATGGTCTCGAATTGGGACTATTAGACAAAGATACATGTGATTATCTATTTGTGAGCCACCCTAGAATGCCCATTTTTAACCACCTGCCAAAGGTGCACAAGTCACTCCTGGATGTTAGAGGCAGACCCATTGTCAGCGGCATTGGGTCACTCTTTGAGCCTCTATCGGAGTGGCTTGATGCACTTTTACAGCCAATGATTAAACGTCTATCGAGCTATGTTCTAGACACCAAACATGTTCTGAACCTGGTGTCAGATTTAACTTGGCAGGAGGGCTTCAGTTGGGTCACCGTCAACGTGAAATCTCTGTACTCTTCTATCCCCCATGAGAGGGGGCTAGAAGCGGTTGACTACTACATGAGAAAGTACTATGGTAATAACTCTACATTATGTGATTATGTGCATAGAGTTACACTTTTTCTCCTAACACATAATTTCTTTGAGTTTAATGGTACCTACTTTCTCCAAATGTGTGGCACGGCTATGGGGGCAAAATTTGCCCCCTCCTACGCCAACCTATTCATGGGTTGGTGGGAGGAATGCCACATATTTGGAGAAGAAAACCCCTTCAAGGACAACATTGTCTTCTTCAGGAGATTCATTGATGATCTCCTGTTCGTGTGGAGAGGTAACCCAACAGAGGTTGATGCCTTTGTTGATTACTTAAACAGTAATGACAAGGGGATTGAATTCACCTTTGAAAGTAACAGTTGCAAAATCAATTATCTTGATGTCACCCTTATGGGTAACATAGGTGAGAAAGTAACTTCAACCATCTACAGGAAGCCAATAACAGGGAATACCTTACTTCACGTGAAAAGCTGCCATCCCCAACATGTATTTGGTGCAGTAGCAAAGGGTCAATACATAAGGGTCAAAAGGAACTGTAGCAACCAAGTTCATTATGTGAGGGAGAGTAATGATTTAACACGGAGACTTAAAAACAGAGGCTATGAGCAAAAAACAATCAAAAAAGCAAGAAAAATGGCAGATGGATTAGATAGGAAAGATCTTTTACTACCTAGGGACAAAACTACTGGTCCAACTAAACCGTTTGACAAAGGTTCACTCTTCATCACAGACTATTCTATGGAATATGGTGAAGTTTGCGGAATCATCAAGAAACATTTTAATATGCTTTCTGCTGATGATGATCTGATGGATATTGCTAAAACAGGCTGTCATTTTGCATATAAAAGGAATATGACGATTGGCAATAGGTTAGCCCCAACTAAACTCAAGACCACACAGCAAGGAGGCTCAGCCTGGCTGACAGTGAAGGGAATGCATAGATGCAATTTCAGGGACTGTGTGGCCTGTGAGAAGGTCATTTGTGGAGACACTTTTCAGTCCACAATCACAGGCCAGTCTTTTGAAATTAAAACTTGCATCACATGTAGATTTAAGTATGTGATCTATTTAATCACTTGCACAATTTGTAAGATTCAATATGTGGGTCTTACAACAAGAGAGATAAGATCACGCATTAGGGAACACCTCTCAACAATTAGGATTGGAAGATCAACTACCCCACTAGTACAACATTTCGCACAAAAACATGACAAAGATACTGATAGCTTCAGCTGGACGGCTATAGAAAGAATTGCAGTTCCATCAAGAGGGAGCGATAGAGAGGTACTTTTGGGTAGGCAGGAGGTGTTCTGGATCTTCAAATTGAGGACCAGAACACCTTCAGGATTAAACTCCTCCTATGACTTGATTAACTATTGGCAATAATGTAATTCATTTTACACCTAAATTCTAAATGTAAAGATCCATACCATAAACTTCCCCACAGCTTGTAACAATGTCTACATTCTTCCCAACATTGTTTTGACTTAGGCACAAAACAGTTTGATTTAAACAAATATGCACCCTTACACGTAGGTAAACGGACAATGTGTAGGGGTTATTGTTTTCACTTTAACACCAAGGAATCCTGCATAGTTAATTCCACTTCAGGATTTAAATAGTAAGGGTATTATGCAAATAAGTAAACAATTAGTTGTAATAAGTCAGAGGCAGATATGGCAAAACACTGTTAGCAAACAAAGGTTAGACTTAGTTTAAAAGGATAAGGGTTATGTTTTTTGAAATTAAGTGACAGAGTACACTTTTATTTAATTTATTTTTGAGATTAGCAGCAAGCAACAGTGTAATGAAATGTTAAAAGATTTGTGCCTGTAATTTGTTTTTTTGACTCACTTATGCATTGATTTGTTCATGAGTTAAAATGATATTTTGATAGGTGTACTGTTTGGCCAATTGGAGAAAGGTACGCCCTAGAAAAAGGGCGCTTGGTTTTAAAACTTTTATCAGCTAAGAGTACGGCTGCAAAGCCGAAACATGTCAGCTGTTTTTTCCTTCTCCAATTTACCAACCAGCTGCTGTCAAGCCCATAAATTCTGAACACACCAAATTTATCAAAACAAGCAAGCAAGCATTGGAACTTTTTATTTCGTAGCTATTTATGAGTGAATAAAAGCTACTTTTTTCATCTACCGGTGCTCCTGATTCTTCATTTGTGCAGCTATTACAGGATTCCCCACAGTGAGCACGGACGCAGACACCAATTGAGTTGTGTGTCTCCTCCCTTCTTCAATCCGGATTGGTCCTATGTTGAGCAGGGCGTGAGCAACTGCACGCGTCTGAGGAGGGTGTGTTTGGTACGCGGAAGCCTGGAGACTCTGGATACCGTCTGATCGGAGGAGGTCTCAGGCGCAAAGAAATTTGATCCGGATATCAGCCTGACGACGGGGCACCACAGTCACGCCCGTGGACCGGACGCGGTAAGACAGACTCCAACTACACCATTTGTTGTTTATTTATGTGTACGGCCCTGAGGACTGGGACTGTTTGATTGCTAAATTGCAGACTAAGGACTGAACAAAATCCACATAAATAATACTGTATGCCTTCTGTGTAGTTTTTCTCTGCAACTGTTTTTAATATGTGTATATACTCATATTAAACACAGGAATGGATCACACTCACAGACTGGACTGGGCACACATCCTAAGCCACTGTTAACTCCACAGCCCTGAACACTGACAGACAGCTGCACAGTTCCCAGCAACACAGGCAGTTAACCCCTGAACAGCCTGGTTGTCAGGCCCGCAGGGAAGCATTACAGACAATATAAACACAACACACAGAAAAACTGGGTTCCCAGTTGGTTTGTTTGAAAGTATGCAGTTTGTGGGTGCTGGTTTAGGGTCCCAGGAAGGGGGAGACCTTGACATGGTCCTGGGCTTGATCCTTTGGCACCAAATGTAACTGACTTCGCCCAGTTTTGCTTTTAAACATTACTGAGTATTTGCTGACGAGTGCTAGGTTTTCTGTGTATTGTGTTTATATACTCATATTAACACATAAATATGTATTATATAATCATATACATATATATTTATATTTGCTGCCCATCGCTGTGTGACTTACCCCCTTCGCTGCGCTAGGTTCTCATGCCGTGTCATTGGAGCATATAGAAAACCCGTTCTTGGGAGTGCAATGCTTCCTAGCAATGTGAACACAAGCTCGCGTTCGCATTACACTCAACTTGTAATACCAGTACACATTAGTGCAGGCTGGTATTACTCAGTGCACCGCTAATATCACTTTTGTGAAAGCGATATTTAGCGCTCCACTTGTCATCTGGCCCTTTATAGGCTAATAGGGATTAAAAAGCCATAAATGAAAACTGTAAGAACAAGTCCTCTTCTTACCGTATTACCCTAAACCTTGTCTATGGTGTCAAGCACACCTCGTCGCTGGTGCCCAGATCACGTACATACATAGAACACTTACATGTGTGAAAAGCAGCCATATTGGCAGTGGGACATAAGCACAATAAAAGTTATCTCTTACACATTAATACATTTTAAAATAAGCTGTTTTTTCAAAATGAGCAAAGCTCAAAAATGTGAATTGAATTTAATAACTTAAGATATGATCTGAAATTGCTCCTATTTGTTGTCATTTAATTTAACACCAGAAGACACCTAGGGTGTCACTGGCATTTATTCATATGATGCCGAATTCCATGTAATAACAAAACTCTATTTTCTTTTTAATTATAGATAAAATAGTTCTTACTAGAACATTTTGTTAAGAAGCTGTAATTGCAGGGTATATAATTTCATTGGGGGGCGGTGGGGGGGGGGGGGGGCAGCAGCAAAATGTGTTTTCCCATGTGTAGCCTAAAATCCTTGCACCAGGACTGTGTGTTTGCTTATGGAGCAGTTTGTTTTATCTTACAGTTGTACAAAAGTATTGTCCTTTTAAGAGTTTAATTATCAGTTATATTAACAATAAAAAAAGAGAGACAAGTGCTGAAATGTCAAGCTTGTTCAAAAGATGAAAGGTGCCCCAGGGGCCTGGATACTCAATAATTAATGTTTTATGTTTCTTTGATTAATCTCAGTTCTATCAATATAATTTTGTTTTATTGATGTATCCAGTAGTCAGGAATAGGGACATATGGGTCAAGTCAAGTGGCAGTGATTTAGTTATGAGGGTGTCAAGAAAAGTGTGGCTAACAGGGTGGGTATTGCTGAGTATAACATCTCTGGTATGTTTCTTCACTCTAGTCCTTACAATATAGTAAAATCCAGAAGGAGGTCAGGTACTGCAGAGTAATGGCCGGTGGTCAGGTTATATGAGCGAAGACCAGCAGGTGAAATGCAGGTCAGAACAATGGCTAAGATGCAGTGCACTCCCACTGAGGTTAGCCATAACAGTGAGCAAACACTTAGGGAATTCTAGTGTGAAACTTAAACAGCATCTATTGTGTCTCTCAGGGTTGCTGTGATACCAGTGCCACAAACAGGGTGTTTTCAAAAGCTATAGAATCAGAGCAGTGCTAGTCATGCACAAGTCCAGCATAAGGAGGTCCTCACAGGTCAGACAAACGCTGGTAAGAACAGTGTTCCTAGGAGACACAGCTATAAGCTAAAATACACCGGAAGCTGTAGGGTTTATAGCATGATGCACATTGCACACATACGTTTGTTGGGCTCAAAAGCTGCAAATAAACATAAATGCCTTTGGAAATATTGTACATTACGGGATCCCTTCTGTGCATCTGATACTTCTCCAGTGGAACTGCCCTTGTACATGCACCTGCTAATCACTTTCCTAATTATACACACAAATCATTAGCTCTTGCTGAACTGTCCAATGCTCCCACAATCTCCCCATGCAATCCATGCTGACATAAGTGTCCCATTCCATCTGAATGCTTCTCTGAAACCCGACAGAAAAGAACTCCAGCTGCAGCAGTTTTCATCAAACAGGCCTCTCTCGCTATAGCAACAGGACCCGCTACAGAGGGATGCTGCCAGGTCAAAGGTGAAGAGATGAACAAGCAATGCTAAAGCCACTGAGAGCCAGGATAAACAGAGACAAAGCAAGAGAGGAGCCCATGCAGAGCTTCAAATACTAAAGTGCTGAATGGGCTGATGCACAGGCAATACATGAGTTAATAATACAGCTCAATGTTTGTAGCAAGCCTCTAAATACTAAGCGGAAATGCCTTGGTCCATTTAATGTTTGAGACACAGCGCCAAATATATTTAGTAAAGCAACACAGCTGTGACTTCATAACAAAACAATGGCAAATAACCAAAGGGGAACATTATGTGACTGAGAGTCTAGTGTTACGTGCACCCAACTTAGCAAATACTCAACATAACACTTGTCTGATGCCTTCTTTTGTGAGATTTTCACAAGGTTACTCTCAGGCTCAGACGTAACATTCACACTAAGAGGCAGTGGGACACAAATTTTTAAAGGGACATTAAGCACTAAATAAATCATGGCACTTTTTAGTTGAATCGAGCGATCACATATAAAGCGTAGCAGACAAGTTACGTGCACGTATTTCACACGTTGGCCAGTATCACATATTCAGCGCAAGGACTTACGCGCGCAAAATGTAGATATTTTACTCCATTTTTACCTCGCCACACATAGGTAGGAGCAGCAAGCCTTGCACTGAGTACTGTAACTCCCTGGAAGCCTTAACAAACACCTAACGCATGCTCAATATCAACCCTTAAACCGCCATCCCCCACATCGCAATGTCTATTAAAAGTTATTAACCCCCAAACCGCCAACCCCCCACAACATAAAGTACCTAATTAACTTATTAACCCCTAACCAGCCATCCCCACACATCGCAATGACTATTAAAACATATTAACCCCTAAACTGCCATCCCCTCACATCACAATGTATATTAAAAGTTATTAACCCCTAATCAGCCAACCCCCCCCAACGCAAAGTACCTAATTAACCTATTAACCCCTAATCCGACAACCCCCCATACTGCAAAGTATTAACCTAATAACTAAGCCCCCTAACCTAACACCCCCTAACTTAATCCCAATTAACCCCATACAGGGTACAACATACAAAAACTGGTCGTTAACGACCGACGTACCCTGTACGTCATCAGGGGTTTCAAACAGTGGAAGCGATCCTGATCGCTTCCAGACACTTTCAAGGTATTGCCGTGATGCCTCAATATAGAGGCATCACTGCAATACCTATTTTTGCACACCGATGCAGAGAGAGCCACTCTGTGACCCTCTCTGCATCAGCCAGCAATGGCACCGATCGTTGGTGGGTGGGAGCCATTATAGGGAGGCAGGTGGGCGGCCCATAGCTAGCGAACTTCCGGCCAGCAGTAGATCATTACTCCAGGGTGCGCGCAGGAGCACGTGCAGGGGGCATGTGAGCGCGCGCCCGTGATCTGACATTTAAAGTGGTGCGAAAGGGTGGTGACAGAGAGAGATGGGAGGAGAGGGTGAGAGGGGGGGGGGGATAATGTTGCTAGGGTTGCCACCTCAGCCATGTTTTCCTGGACACTTATGAGTTGCACATGCTGCAGGGTGAGCAGGGCGGAACATGTATTGTGTTTCTGGGCTGCACTATTCATATTCCTCCCTGCACACCCTGCAGCATGTGTAACTTATAAGTGTTCTGTATTTTAAGGGACGGGTGGCAACCCTAAATGTTGCGAAAGGAATCTGGGAGGGGAAGGGGGTAGGGTATTGAGGGGGGCAGCTACACTACAGAAAAAGTGGTAAAATTAATAAAAAAAAGCACAATTTTGTTGCAAAGTGGGTACTGGCAGACAGCTGCCAGTACCCAAAATGGTGGCAAATAGTTAGTGGGAGAAGGGATAGAGAGCTATTTGGGGGGCTTAGGGAGGTTGGGTGGTAAGGGGGATCCTACACTGCAAAAAAATATATCATTTTAAAAAAAAAACTTTTTATTTTTATACTGGCAGACTTTCTGCCAGTACTAAAGATGGTGGTGACAATAGTGAGGTGAGGGAGGGAAGAGAGCTGTTTGAGAGTGATCAGGGAGGGATCAAGGGGTGGGATGCATCAGGTGGGAGGCTGATCTCTACACTAAAGCTAAAATTATCCCTTCAAACTCCCTACAAGCTACCTAATTAACCCCTTCACTGCTGGGCACAATACACATGTGGTGCGCAGCATCATTTAGCAGCCTTCTAATTACCAAAAAGCAACACCAAAGCCATATATGTCTGCTATTTCTGAACAAAGGGGTTTCCAGAGAAGCATTTACAACCATTTGTGCCATAATTGCATAAGTTGTTTGTAAATCATTTCAGTGAGAAACCTAAAGTTAGTGAAAAAGTTAATGATTTTTTTTTATTTGATTGCATTTGGCGGTGAAATGGTGGCATGAAATATACCAAAATGGGCCTAGATCAATACTTTGGGATGTCTACTACACTACACTAAAGCTAAAATAAACCCTTCAAGCTCCCTAATTAACCCCTTCACTGCTGGGCATAATACATGTGTGGTGCACAGCGGCATTTAGCGGCCTTCTAATTGCCAAAAAGCAATGCCAAAGCCATATATGTCTGTTATTTCTGAACAAAGGGGATGCCAGAGAAGCATTTACAACCATTTGTGCCATAATTACACAAGCTGTTTGTAAATAATTTCAATGAGAAACCTAAAGTTTGTGAAAAAGTTTGTGAAAAAGTGAACGATATTTTTTTATCTGATTGCATTTGTTGGTGAAATAGTAGCATAAAATATACAAAAATGGGCCTAGATCAATACTTTGGGCTGTCTACTAAAATAAAATATATACATGTGAAGGGTTATTCAGGGATTCCTGACAGATATCAGTGTTACAATGTAACTATTGGTAATTTTGAAAGAAAAAATGGTTTGGAAATAGCAAAGTGCTACTTGTATTTATTGCCCTATAACTTGCAAAAAAAGCAAATAACATGTAAAAATTGGGTATTTCTAAACTCAGGACAAAATTTAGAAACTATTTAGCATTATTGTTTTTTGGTGGTTGTAGATGTGTAACAAATTTTTCGGGTCAAAGTTAGAAAAAGTGTGTTTTTTCAATTTTTTCTTCATATTTTATCATTTTTTATAGTAATTTATAAGATATGATGAAAATAATGTTATCTTTAGGTCCATTTATGGTAAGAAAAATGGTATATAATATGTGTGGGTACAGTAAATGAGTAAGAGGAAAATTACAGCTAAACACAAACACAGCAGAAATGTAATAATAACCCTGGTCCTTAAGGGTAAGAAAATTGAAAAATAGTCGGTCCTTAAGGGGTTAAACTACACTTACTTAAAATAAAAACTACTAACTAAATTACAAAAAAGTTTAACAGCTAATTTGCCAAAAAATACAAATTACCTCCTAACATTACAACCCCACCCCCAAAAATAAAAAAATCTAAAAAAAACAACTAATCTACCCATTGCCCCTAAAAGAGCATTTGTGTGGGCATTGCCCTTAAAAGGGCAATCAGCTCTTTTTCAGCCCATAAAAAAGCCCTAATCTCAAAAAAAAAACACCTCAAAAATAAAAAAAAACAAACTAGGTACTCACCATTGCTGAAGTCCTTCGATCCATCTTCTATCCGGCGGCGAAAGGTCTTCATCCAGGCGGCTCCATATTCATCTATCGCGGGTCCATCTTCTATCTTCTTGGTGGAGGCACGGAGAGGTCGTCAGAGGCTCGGATCCAGAACGATCGTCAGTCATCGGCGTCACGGAGGTCCTCTTCATGCAATCATCCACCGCACACTGAAGCTTAAATGCAAGGTACCCCTTTTATATTGTGGAACACTTGCATTCCTACTGGCTGAAAAGTTCAAATCAGCCAATTGGATTAGAGCTGCTTACTTGAGAGCTCCGGATCTGCGCCTCTGACGACCGCACCGTGCCTCCGCCAAAAAGATAGATATGGACCCGCGATGAATGAAGATGGAGCCGCCTGGATGAAGACCTTTCGCCGCTGGGAAGAAGATGGATCGCTGGACTTCAGCACTGGTGAGTACCTATTTTGGGGTTAGTGTTAGTCTTTTTTTTTTTGTTTTTTGTGGTGGTTTTTTTGAGTAGGGCTTTTTTATGGGCTAAAAAAGAGCTGAATGCCCTTTTAAGGGGAATGCACATACAATTGCCCTTTTAGGGGTAATTGGTAGATTTGGGGCTTTTTTTAGTTAGTTTTTTTTATTTTGGGGGGGTGGGGGTTTGTAATGTTAGGGGGTACTTTGTATTTTTTTGGCAAAAGAGCTGTTCAACATAGGGCAAATGCCCTACAAAAGGCCCTACAGAAGGGCTATTGGTAATTTATTTTTAGATTAGGTTTTTTTTATTTTGAGTTGTTTTTTTTTTAGGGTGTATTAGATTTTTTTTATTTTGGATAATTTCGTTTGTTATTTTCTGTAATCTTAGTTTTTTTTAGTTTTTTTTGTAATGTTAGGTTGTTTTTTTTAATGTAATGTTGTTTTTTTATTTTGGGTATTGTTAGTTTTTTTTAGTTAATTTGTTTTTTATTTTTTGTAATTTTTAATAAATTTTTAATGTAGTTAGTATTTTTTATTTTATGTAAGTGTATTTTAATTGGGGTTAAGTAAGGGGGTGTTAGGTTAAGGGGGTTTGTTATTAGGTTAGTACTTTGCATTGTAGGGGGTTGGCAGTTTATGGGTTAATAGTTTTATTAGATACTTTGCGTTGTGGGGGGTTGGCGGATTAGGGGTTAATAGGATAATTAGGTGTTTGCATTGTGGGGCTTTGGCGGGTTAGGCGTTAATAGGTTAATTTGGTGTTGTGGGGGGTTGGCGGTTTAGGTGTTTGCGTTGTGGGGGGGTTGGCAGATTAGGAGTTAATAGGTTAATTATGTACTTTGCATTGTGGGGGTTGGGGATTAGGTGTTAATAAATTTTTTTGGTAGTTTGCGATGTGGGGGTTGGCGAATTAGGGGTTAATACTGTTTTTCAGACATTGCGTTGTGGGGGGATGGCAGATTAGGGGTTAATAACTTTTAATATTTATTGCGATGTGGGAGGGAGGGTATTTTAGGGGGTTGGAATTGAGTTTTGACGTGTCGGTTAAATTTTTTTGGTCCGGTTTAGATTTTTATGTGCAATTTTAACTTATTTTTTATTTTTTGTTATGCGCCGCAATATCATAAACTGTGAAGTCCGCACTGAATAGTGCTAAAGAAAAATCTCAAGTTCCGTAAGAATTTCATCAGGGTCCTTCTAAGGATTTTCCAGTATCCAGTGTGCAACTGCACTTAAGAGCGGATAACTTTCTCTCCTAAAACTGAGAGCGGAGAAATGGATAAGCTGAAGTGTTCAAATGTGACACCATCCAATAGGATCAGAGCAACTTGACAGATCCGATGCACGTGAACTAACGGATAGAGGCGCAAGATACACGGAGGTCATAACGGCTAGTAAGTCCGGTTCTGCTCCTGTGTTTACTATACACTCCAATAGCCAGGTACTGTGTTATTTATTTTGCATATAAATATTTCTACGCAACCCACCAATATGTGGTCTGGATTATAATTACTGTCTGGAACTGTATTACTATTCATCTGGAAACACGTGCACTTTGTTTCTATTTTTGACTCTCAGTGGTGTCAATTATTTATTACTTTGTTTTTATTATCGGAGACGTCCGATTTATATTTTTTATTTGTTGCTACTTTTATATATTTATGTATACTGCCTTAGTATTCTCTGTTAGGTTGTAATACATTTTTAATTATCCATTGGTTATTTTGAAATCACGTATTTTACCCATATTAGTCATCCTTACCTTAAGCTTTTAGCGCTCCTAAGTATATTGTATGTTTTGCTTTTAATTAATCCTAATTGTAGGGGGTCTTTTAGGATCTTTTGGGAGTTTGGTATTTAGTCTGTTAGAAATGGTTTTAGTTACTGTGAGGTGAGGGAGTTCAATAATTCTTGACTTTCACCGTTCACAAGCATTCAATGAAAGAAAAACACAGATGACTTTGTGGAGGATATTTTTTTTTTTAAACCCTCTTGAGAAAGAATCATGGAAAAAAGGGAAGGAATGTTTGTATAATATGCGCATGGGCTGCTTTAGGAAAGACCATCAAGAAGTGAGCAGGTTTGGTTAGAGGTTTCTCCACCTGACAGAGGATTGTCTGCACCATTAGATGGTACCAGTTTACTATTGGTTTATCCTGGTCTGCTCTGTTGCTTAAACTGATAATCACAGGTGGCCAATATTTAAAGGGACATGAAACCCACTTTTTTCATGATTCAGATAGAGAATATAATTGTAAACCACTTTCCAATTTACTTTTGTTATATAATTTGCTTCCTTCTCTTAGTATCCTTTGCTAAAGAAGCAGCAATCCACTACTTGGATTTCGTTGAATGCATTAGGTGAGCCAATAACACGAGGCATATTTGTGCAGCATCCAATCAGCAGCTCTGAGCATACTTAGGTATCCTTTTTTAATAAAGAATATCAAGAGAACAAAACAAATTGGATAATAGAAGGTAATTAGAAAGTTGTTTAAAATCACTTGCACTATCTGATTCAAGAAAGAAAAATGTGGGTTTCATGTCCATTTAACCAGACAGTCCAATAAAATCTTCACAAAATGACTTGACACTTTAATGTCCAGTTTTTTAAAGCCCCTGTGTGTTAGCTAAATATAAAATGCCTCCTATACGTCAACACAGTAAAAAATATGAAGCAGGAGAAAATGGGAGTAGTCAAGGGAGTAAAAGCACTAATGTTTACATGTGTTGCTGGCAGCTAAAGTAAAAGTTTTGATTTGTATGTTACTGGCAGCTAAAGTAAAAGTTTTGATTTGTATGTTACTGGCAGCTAAGAGGTAAAATGACTGCTTGGCTGTGAAAACTATACATGGGACCAAGAATGGGGGCTCAGTTAGAACTGTTAGGGGACATTATGAGATCACACCTACCTTTGTGTCCAGTCAACGATAGGTTGTCTAGTATTTTTGTGGATGAGCAGTGACGGTTGAGTTACTCTAGTGGTTGTGACTGTGAGGGAACGGGTGGCAGCAGGCAGGACAATTTTAGTATAGGAGCACACACAGCCCTTCCCTAATTTTACCCACTGGTCCTGGTTGGTCTCAGTCCACCCCTGGCCAATAAAGTCTAAACATAGTATTGTGGAGTTAAATAAAGAGAAAAGTATACATTAAAATGAACATAAACTGTAGTTTCTGAACTTTCGGTACATTTGAAAGGAAACTCTATTTTATGACTTAGTGGTGTTTTCTATGTTATATAATAGAGAGCCGTGCCCATATTGTTAAATAATTTAGTAACTGTATTTGTTTTATCATTCTGAGGGGTCAGATTTTAGAATTTATTAATATGTTAGAGCACTGGTTTTCATACCTGTTCCCAGACCTCCCTAACAGGCCACGTTTTGAGGATATCTGAACTAGAGCACAGGTGAGATAATCAGCTGGGTAATAAACCTGGTTATTTTACCTGCTCTCATCCAATCCTGAAAACCTGGCCTGTTAGGGAGGTCTGAGGACAGGTTTGAAAACCAATGTGTTACACCAATAAGCACTCTGCAATAAGAATGCTGCATTGTTTTACAGGTGACAATCTTTGTATTAAAAAGACACCTAAATATATTGCAAAGTTTATACAGCCTGAATATACTATTTATGTTTATGTGCCATTTAAAATATTTGCTATATTACTTTATATCAGTCTACATTGCATTTTGTTTTACCGTTCTATTACCCCAGCTCGTTATAAGGAGTTACAGGTAGTATTCAACAGTTTTCTGTTGTAAATGTGCAAATATTATTGTTATACTTTAGGCATCATATGATCATCTGTAATGGAAAAAAACTGGGCTCATTTCTATGAATTAATTCATTTAGACATCCGGACACCAAACTCTGGTTCTGACACGATCAAATTAAACATTTCTGACCTCAAACGGCCTATTTGTTTGTGCACTTTGGGGTGTGTCTCTGATCAGATGAACAGCTGAACCCAAGGGGGTTGTACCTTGTTTAGCTGATTTAAGATATGATTAACAGGTTTTATCTTCCTAAAGTATCTTTTAATTAATCTCTTAAGGTGTAAATTTGTCCTGAAGCGCAGAGTGATCTGGGTTAGTGGGCTAATGTTTTGCAACACTAATGAGCAAAGTTATACAACAGTGATTCATCTGAGTTACTTAACTTAATAATGTTTAGATCTCTATAGTATATAACTATTAAATATTGTTTAGCTCTAAAATAGTTTAAGTAAATAGCAAATTGCACTTATATAAAAAATCACTGAGAATTTAAGTTATTATAAATACTAATGAAAAGGAAAATGGAGAAAAGCGAACGCGTGCATAATTTTTGCCTTCCTAAAGTATCTTTTAATCAATCTCTGAAGGTGTAAACTCACCCTGAAGTACAATGTTATTTGGGTTTGTGAGTTATTATTAAGCAAAGCTGATGAGCATCTGGAAAGCAAAGTTATATAACAGTGATTAAGCAGAAGTTATTTAACCCCTTTCGCTACCACGACTTTAAGAGAAAGACTTGCCCAAAATACCAGTTCATTTTTAAACAGAAATAGAGCCTTGGTTTTTTTTATTTACCTATCAGAACTATATATAAATTAGGCCCACTTTGGTATATTTCATGCCACTGTTTCACCACCAAATTTTGTGATTCCCACTGAAATTATTTTTTTACCACTTGTGTTGTTATAACACAAATGGAGGAAAAAGCTTCTATGGGGACCCCTTTGTTGAGAAATAGAAGACATGCATGGCTTTGCCATTGCTTTTTGGTAATTAGAAGGTAACTAATTGCAGCTGTGCCCAATACTTCTGAAATGCCTGGCAGTGAAGGGTTTAATTAGTTATCTGGCAAGCGTTATAGTATTCTAGTGTAAGAATTACCCTCCCACCTAAACCCTCCCAAACAGCTCTCCCCACCACACCCATACTCCTCACCACCATCTTAGGTACTGGCAGATAGTCAGGCTGTGTAAAGGTTTAGGGATTTTTTTTTATTTTTTTAATAAATACATTTTCTATATTTATGTATTTCTTCAGTGTAGGATCCCACCTTACCACCCCACTTCCCTAATCCCTTCTAAACAGCTCTCTATACCTCCTCCATCCTAATGGTGCCCACCATCTTAGGTACTGGCAGCTGTCTACTAGTACCTAGCATAGTTATACATTTTAATTTTTTTTAAATGTATTTATTTATTTTTTTGTTGTGTAGTGTTTCCCCCACCTCCCGGCATTCACCAAAGTAGGTTCCCTGCACCTTCATTCCCCATTTTTCTGTAGTAATATTCACGATAACTATATTAGCGTTCTCACACTTGGTTGTTTAACTCCTAATAGACCGAGAAGGGTTAGAACCCTAAGATGATTTGTTTATATGGGGTATTGTGCTCAAGATCTGTCATATTGTTATCCAAATATGTTGGTTTGTTTTTTATTCACATGTTAGATACTATTCATTCTCATTAGATCAATTTGCTATGCCCCATAGTTACATCTGATGGTTTTTTTGAGCTGAAATATTGATTATTGTTTTTTTGAAATTATGCAAATTATGTTTATATATCAACAAATTAGTGAGTTTATTTCAGTATATGTGTTTATATATATTTTGTATACTACCTGTGCAACTAATTGTTTACTTATATCACCATACCAACTAATTATATACAGGTGTTTGCATCCAAATGTTTTAATTGTCTGGCCTATCAAATTGCTGCAGTCACAAAGAAAGAGAAACCCAGTATCACAAAAAAGCACAAACCTATAGTGAAGTGTTATCAAACAGAGCAATCTCTGCAAAGACCAAAAACCTGTGCAGCCTATTGGTGTAACAGTCCCAAACAAGCCGTAATGCAAAGTGACTCACCACTGGAAGAAATGTGAATCCGTGTTCTCCGGGTATTATGGCAAGGTAAGATTCCCCCGTATTACAGGGCTGACACACTCCGACGCTATGCAATCAATCCGGGACGAGACCTAATGGAAAACCACTTGCCTCAACTTGTCCCCGCAGATTGCTGGCGTCCATGCTCTCAGACCGCTGCGTAGCGGGATTCCTCCGCCGATCCTCTGGATCTATCCGGCGTACGTCACTGGGTGTCCTCCGTCGGGATCAGGATGAAGCTCCACCTCACTGCGATGAACGCTGCTATCCTGCAGCTCAAAGGTATGTTGGTTCCGGCTGCACAGGTGCTCCAAGGTTGCCAGCAGCAAGTTAAGATAGGCTGGTGACTGGAAATAGTAATGTTTTGAAGAGAAAAAAGTCCAGCTATCACAATAAGTAAAACAAAGTCTTTATTAAATCCGTTAAAAATTGAGGAAATACAGCAACAGCAAAAACAAATGACTACGGAGTTTATCCGAAACATGTAAGCCATACAGTGCTGCGCCCTCTACACCTTCAGTAATTTGTTTTTGCTGTTGCTGTATTTCCTCAATTTTTAACGGATTTAATAAAGACTTTGTTTTACTTATTGGGATAGCTGGACTTTTTTCTCTTCAAAACACTATCAAATTGCTGACCAGCCATTCATTTCCTGTTATATAGCAAGTGTATTTTAAATGTGTTATTTTGTAGCCTGATGAAACAGCTCTTAGTAAGCTGAGAAATGCGTCGCTCTTTTAATAAAGTTTATTATAATATACACTTGCTACTTTTTTGATGTACTTCGATTACTCCTGCTGGGTTTTTGGAAACCATTTGTCAAGGATTATTGCTGGTTTTGCCTGGAGTTTTCAGTCCACTGGGCGGCTGTGAGGTCCCAGTCTGCTGTTAGTGCACCTGAAGGTGCATTGGATCCTGTAAGTTTAACCTTAAATTACTCCCTGCTCTGTCTCCAACGTTACTGGGCTATGTCTGTATATTATTTTTCAACCCAGGCATCCCACTACATTCTCTCCTAAGGATCTATGACTGGAAGTTTGCTGTAGTTTATCAGTGAGCTGGATCACTGCGAGGTTCCAGCCTGCATCATTAGCACCATGGGGTGCACCTTGTTTGTGAGTATACACCTGTATCTGCTTGATCTGAATCATTGTTTTGGTGGTACTAGGCCATGTTGGCACCTCTGTTTCTCTTTCTCTTCAGTTACCAACACTACAAGATGACCATCCTATGACTGAGAGCTGCCACAACTTCTTTGGATACACCTTTTTTGGATTTATATCTATCACTGGATTTATGGACTTGGTTTGGTATTTTATGGTACCATTGATTTAGAAATACTGGTTATTTTATTATTTTTTAAAAAAAACAGTTATAGGGATCAAATGGGTAGAGGGCCCTGCCAAGAGTTGCACTGTTGTAGTCAGCTCTTGAGAAGGTGATCAACAAACAGCTGGACTCTTAAGCTTACATGCTAGGGGGGTTCAGGGGCCAGCAATGGAGGAGAGGAACTGGTATAAAGAAAGGTTAGCGTAGGTTGTATGCATCCCTGAACAGTAGAGTCTTTAGGGAGCACTTGAAGCTTTTAAAACTAGAAGAGAGTCTTGTGGAGCGAGGCAGAGAGTTCCACAAGATGGGAGCCAGTCTGGAGAAGTCCTGTAAATGGGAGTGTGATGAGGTGACAAGAGAGGAGGAGAGTAGGAGGTCGTGAGCAGAGCAAAGGGGATGGGAGGGAGAGTATCTGGAGACAAGATCTGAGATATAGGGGGAGCAGTGCAGTTGAGTGCTTTGTATGTCAGAGTGAGAATTTTGTGTTTGATCCTAGAGGCAAGAGGAAGCCAGTGAAGAGATTGGCAGAGAGGTGCAGCAGATGAAGAGTGACTTGTAAGGAAGATGAGTCTGGCAGAGGCATTCATTAAGGATTGTAAAGGAGCTAGGCGGTAGGTGGGGAGACCAGAGAGGAAAGAGTTGCAGTAATCGAGGCGGGAGAGGATGAGAGAGTGGATTAAAATCTTAGTTGTGTCTTGTGTAAGGAAGTGTCTAATTTTAGAGAAGTTTTTAAGGTGGAAGCGGCAGGCTTTAGCCAAAGACTGAATGTGAGGAGTGAAAGAAAGATCTGAGTCAAATGTGACCCCGAGACATCGGGCATGCGGGGTAGGGGTAATGATGGAGTTGTCGACAGTTATAGAGAGATTGGGGGTGGAGAGTTTTGAAGAAGGGGGGGGGAATAAGGAGCTCAGTTTTGGAGAGATTTAGCTTGAGATAGTGAGAGGACATCCAGCTGGAGATGTGAGAAAGACAGTTAGTGACATGGGTTAGCAAGGAAGGAGAAAGGTCTGGTGCAGAGAAGTAGATTTGGGTGTCGTCGGCATACAAATGATATTGTAAACCATGGGACTTTATTAGGGAACCTAGTGATGATGTGTAGATTGAGAAGAGAAGGGGACCGAGGACAGAGCCTTGCGGTACTCCGACAGAAAGTGGTGATGGGGCAGAATAGGCCCCAGAGAAGGCTACACTAAAGGTACGGTTTGACAGGTAGAAAGAGAGCCACGCGAGGGCTGTGTCACATATGCCGAAGGATTGGAGGGTTTGGAGCAAGAGAGGGTGGTCAATAGTGTCAAAGGCTGCGGACAGATCAAGGAGAATAAGCAGAGAGAAGTGGCCTTTTGATTTTGCTTTAAGTAGGTCGTTGGTAACCTTAACAATTGTTGTTTCTGTGGAGTGATGGGGACGAAATCCAGATTGCAATGGGTCAAGGAGGGAGTTTATTGTAAGGAAATGGGATAGGCGTGCATAAGCTAGTTTTTCGAGAAGCTTTGATGCAAGAGGGAGGAGGGAAATAGGGCGGTAGTTGGATGGGGAGGTAGGATCAAGGGAAGGTTTTTTGAGGATAGGTGTGACCAGTGCATGTTTCAGTGATGAGGGAAATATACCGGTGCTGAAGGAGAGGTTGAAAGTGTGTGTGAGTATAGGGGTAAGGGTGGCAGAGAGGGAGGGGAGTAGCTGTGAGGGGATAGGGTCAAGGGGACAGGTAGTGAGGTGAGAGCGCAGTATAAGTGCCGCAACTTCTTCATCAGTAACAGGGGAGAATGAGCTAAGTTTAAAGTTATGTGGGTTGTGGTTGATTGAGAGCATTTGAGGGGGTGAGAGAATGGAATTATGTTGAGAGCTGATTTCATTTCTGATGGAGTTGATTTTGTTATTGAAGTGGTTGGCAAAGTCTTGAGCTGACAAGTTGTATTAGGAGGTGGGAGAGGGCGGAGAAGAGTATTGAAAGTGGAGAACAAATGTTTTGGGTTTGAAGAAAGATTAGAGACAAGAGTAGAGAAGTAGTGTTGCTTATGAAAATTAAGGGCAGAGTAGTAGGAGTTCAAGATAAATTTGTAGTGTTGAAAATCAACTCCTAGATTTTTTCCAGTGCCGCTCAGCAGTACGGGAACATCTGCGTAGGTATCGTGTCAGAGGAGTATGCCAGGGCTGAGGATGAGTGTTTGATTTCCGAGCTATGGTAAGAGGGGCGAGATTGTCAAGGACGGATGTAAGGGTGGAATTATAGTGGCAGATAGATTGGTCAGGGCATGAAAAGGAGGAGAAGGATGAGAGGAGAGGTTTGAGGGAATTAGAAAGCTGTTATTGATCTAATGACGTAATGCTTCTGTGAAGTTTGGTGTGAGGAGCAGAAGGAGGGAGAGTTGTAGAGAGGGATGATATGTTGCAAGTAAGGAGATGGTGGTCAGAAAGAGGAAAGGGGGAGTTTGTGAAGTTTGAGAGGGTGCATCGATAGCTAAAGATCAGGTCAAGGGAGTGACCATCTTTGTGAGTGGGAGAATCAGTCCATTGTGTTATTTCATTTATATTGTCATTAAATCTCATTGTTATTGTTTTTTGGTATAAGGAGGCGCCCCCTAAGGGTGTGGTACACGGAGGTGTATACCACACTCTAACTATTTTTTCACCTTCTAAAAATGTTAAGATATAATTATCACGCCACTCTGCTCCGCTTCCTTTCCTGTGGCCATTGCCATGGACGCAGTCGACTCTTTTCGGTTGATAGGGACGCAGTGGTGCTTTGGCCGCACTTGCTGCAATGTCATCCCTCTGAGCAACCTGGAATTGTTCCTTGGTGCGAACCTGGGCCTATGTAAGTACCTCTGTTCTCTACTTACATTGCCCAAGTATAGGTGTTGCTTTTTCGTGCTCCTGGGTGCTGTGTACTTATATACTGGATTGCTATTACGTTACTGACCTCTGCCTGTCTGACTACTCTGCTTGCTTAACCCTTAAAGTGCTGGATTGCCATAATGATGCTGAACTCTGCCTGTCTGACTACTCTGCTTGCTTAACCCCTAAAGTACTGTATTGCTATAATGTTGCTGAACTCTGCCTGTCTCACCACTCTGTCTGCTTAACCCCTGAACTGTTGGATTGCTATACTGGTACCGAACTCTGCCTCCCTCACCATTCCATTGGTTTATCCCTGATCTGTCATTTTACTGGATTTCCTTTTGTTGCTGACTCCTGCCTGTTCCTGGTCCTTCTATTGGTTTACCCCTGAAGTGCCTTTCTACTGGATTTCCTTCCTGTTGCTGCTAAGGACTACCCTGCCTACTGTGAGTACTGCTTACCTCATTTTACAAAACTTTCTCTGCTCTGGGATATTTCCTATCATTCCACTTGACGCCAGGATAAGAAGACTACAGGCCAAGTTTGGTCTGATAGAGGAATATCCCATGAGCATTACAATAATTGCATTCCAAGTTTGTGATGCTCTTTTGTAATTTGTAATTAAACTCACCTGTATCAATTAACAGGTGCTGACAATATAGAAATGACACCGGCAACCAGTTAAAATGGTGAAAAATTTACTCAACCTTTCTGTTGTGCGTCCCTGTGTGTCACACTTAGCATGGAGAAGAGAAAGAGCAGCAAATAATTGTCTGAGGATTTGAGAACAAAATTGTGGAAAAGCATGGACAATCTCAAGGTTACAAGTCCATCTCCAGAGATCTTAATGTTCCTTTGTCCACTGTGCGCAACATTGTCAAGAAGTTTACAGCCCATAGCAATGTGGCTAATCTCTCTGGACATAGACAAAAGAGAATAATGTATCAAAGATTGCAACGGATTGTTCGAATGGTGGATAAAGAAACTCAATCAACTTCCAGACAAATTCAATCTGACCTTCAGGCACAGGGTACAAATGTGTCAGCTCGCACTATACGTCACCATCTAAATAAAAAGGGACGCTATGGTAGGAGACCCAAGAGGACTCCACTGCTGACACAGAAACATAAAAAATTCAGATTGGAATTTGCCAAAACTTACATGAAGTAGCCAAAATCCTTTTGGAATAATGTGCTGTGGACAGACAAAACAAAATTACAGGGTTTTGGTAAAGCCCATCCTTCTACTGTTTTCAGAAAAAAAATAAGGCTTTTAAAGAAAAGAATTACAGTCCCTACAGTCAAACATGGTGGAGGTTCACTGATGTTTTGGGGTTGCTTTGCTGCTTTAGGCACTGGATGTCTTGACTGTGTGCATGGCATTATGAAACCTAAAGACTACCAAAGAATTCTGTGGTGTAATGTAGGGCCCAGTGTCAGAAAGTTGGGTCTCTGTCAGAGGTCATGGGTCTTACAGCAGGACAATGACCCAAAGCACAAGTCAAAAAACACCCAGAAATGGTTTTAGGCAAAGCGTTGGAGAGTACTGACTGGCCTGCAATGAATCCAGATCTCAATCTCATAGAGCCCCTGTGGAGAGATCTCAAAACAGAAGTTGGGAAAAGGAACCCTTCTAACCTGAGAGACCTGGAGCAGTTGGCGAAAGAAGAGTAAAAAATTCCAGTAGAGAGGTGTAAGAAACTCATTGATGGTTACAGGAAGCGATTGATTTCAGTTATTTTTTCCAAGGGGTGTGCTACCAAATTTTAAATTGAGGGTGCCAAGAATTTTGTCCAGTCCATTTTTGAAGTTTTGCGTGGAATGTGCCAGATTTGGCTTTTTTTTTTCTTCATTTTTTTGTGTCATACCAATACAAACAAAATAAATAAACATGAGAATACCTAAAGATTTTTAATTGCAAATTTTTTCTCGGCGAAGTGGTGCATTATTTGACAGAAATGCAGGAGTGCCAATATTTTTGGCAATGACTGTATATGTATATGAATATATACATATATATTTATGTGTTCATATGTGTATATACACATATTAACACATACATTTATAAGTATATAAGCATATACATATATATATTTACTGGGAACACACAGCCCCTCCTCCCCCCTCCCCTGCATATGAAAAGACCCATTAAACAAACAAGAGTCTGTAGACAGCAGTATACATATAACACTTGTGGGCTTGGTAAGGAGTCTGAAAATCAGCACAATGATATTAAAAAATAAGCAAAACTATTCATTGTAACAAAAACACTCCCAGGTGGGCTATATAAATGGATCATCTACAAAACATTTATGGAAAGAAAAATCTAGTGTGCAATGCTCCTTTTAAAGGACCACGTAAACACAGTAGACCTGCATAGTCAATAAATGTACATTAAATGACAATACAAAAGCACTTAGTTTGAATTTAGTTAGATTTTTTTCTGGCAAATTTCACAATTCCCACTGCACCATGTGTCAGCCATCAGCCAATCACAAAATGCATTAAACATATATTCTGTGAATTTTTGCACATACTCAGTAGGAGCTTGTGTATATAAAATGGATTGTGCATATTTAGACAATATAAGTGGATAGAAAAAATCGTGTGCTCTATCTGAATGTTGAAAGTTTAATTTTGACTTTAGTGTTCCTTTAAAAGAACCTACTTACTTTCTTCAAACTTCTTCAGTCTACTTTAGAAAAATATTGACTGTTATCACCAGTGTTTTCCACTGCCCTCTGAACATGAATTCCTATGTATTATGGGCATACAGGGTTATTATTTCCTGCAGGAATGCAAATGCTCAGAGTTAATCAGGAGCACATCAACCCATTTTTCATGGGAGAAAGTGGGCAATGGAAAATGCTGGAGACATTAATGCCATCAACAGAGCCTTTGAAGAAGTTAAGTAAGATATTTGAGGCTAACAACACACATACTTTTACTATGTGTTTATCCGTGTAGAGCAGTGGCTCCTAAAGTGGGCAGTACTGACCCCTGGGGTGCGGTGGGATTACTGAGGGGGCACTTATAGGCATAAGAAGTGTAAGGGTGCACTAGGTTTACCATAGGGGCCGCTAGTAGGAAAAGAGTGGAAGAGGATGCTAGTGGACCCCTCCAAATATAATAAGCATAATTTGTTGTGCTTTATCCTAGATGCATAAAGGAAAATAACTTTCTTGCTTTGTCTTTTACTTCTATATTCTACTATACTATTATTAAACAGTAGTTCTGGTTTATCTGCAATTTACACTCTTTCACACTATGATACATTGCAGCCACTTTTACTGTAGGATTGCTTTCTTTGTTATGCTAGTGCTGTACATTAACACATAAAATTAACTGCTCCATTTAGAATCATTGTGTAACAGCAGGAAGCACAGCATAGGCCTGATTTTGCTTGTCAGAGTAGCTTTGTGCACAGTTAAACATTTAAGGTTTTTAAGTCTTCAGTCATAAGAAATAATCTGGTGGTGCACTACATAATGCTTAGATGAGTAGAATATGCTTTATATGAAGTTATTTATTAGTGCAATTGTATAACTATGATTCAAGCAATGAAATCAACTCTAGGTCCCCGTCTATGGCAATTTAAGACTTTTGCTAAGTGACATGAAACCAGCGATTTGGAAACTGGTATCACTTAATCAAGCCACTCATCGGATTAACAGTGAAGTAATTACTGAATGGGGATTATTAGACTCTTGCACAGTGACTAGCAAATTTAAAGCGCTGGTATCTAAAGATCAAGACAATGCAGTTTAGATTAAACAAAACATTTTTTTTAATATGTTAGAATATAAACTCACAAGTCCACCTCTCCTGTTGATCATTTTATATAAATATGATTTACAGCTTACTACCCTTATGATTTATGTAACTGTCTTCTGATTAATGTACTCTATGACTGTATAATTCATTTACAGTGCTGCATAATATGCTTTATAAATAGATAATAATAATAATAATAATAATAATAATAATAATAATAATAATAATTGTTACTCTTTTATATTGTATTGTGCCAATAACTTTATTAGGGTTTGCACACTGTTCTGAATATAATTTTTTTTAACAGGGTAAGGTAAGGGTAGAGTTGCCAGAATTCAATCGGACAGTCCAGTATTTTAACAGGCTGTCCAGTAAATTCTGGACAAAATACTGTACACTTAAATCTCTATGTGTTAGCTAAATTTAAATGGCCTCATGCCTCAATGCATTACAAATATTGTACAGAAGTGAGGGGCTGTAAAAGGGGTCAAATCATTTCTGTTTACATGGTTACTTCAGCAAAAGAGGTACAATTATTTGTTTGTATGTTACTGGCAGCCAAAGGGTGAAATGACTGCTCAGTTGTGAAATATATGCATGGTGAGATCAAGAATGGGGGCTAAGGTAGAGCTTTTTGGGGGAGTATTCATCTGAGACCTCACCGACCATCATGTCCAGTCGTTTATTTAAAGTTCTATTGATAGCACTACAGTATGATACATTATATTAAGAAAATCAGAATATCAATGCAACTGAAGAGATTAAAGAAGGGATTAAAACTCTATTGTATAATATTAAAGTGGCCTTAAACATTTTTACATTGTTTTTCTAGTAGGCCATTTATAGCTCTCCTTAAAGGGACCTGGAACCCCAAATTTTTCTTTCATGAATCAGATAGGAATGCAATTTTAAACAACTCTAATTTGCTTCATTCTTTAGATATCCTTTTTTGAAGAAATAGCAAGGCACATGGGTGAACCAATCACACAAGGCATCTATGTGCAGCCACAAATCGGCAGCTACTTAGCCTATTTAGATACAAAGGATATCAAGCGAATAAAAAAAAATTAGATAATAGAAGTAAATTAGACAGTTGTTTAAAATTCATGCACCTAGATTACGAGTTTTGCGTTAGCCTTAAAAAGTAGCATTGAGGGGTCCCAACGCTGCTTTTTAACGCCCGCTGGTATTACGAGTCAGGCAGGAAAGGGTCTACCGCTCACTTTTTTTCCGATTTTAGCTTACCGCAAATCCCCTTACGTCAATTGCATATCCTATCTTTTTAATGGGATTTGCCTAATGCCGGTATTACGATTGCCTGAAAAAGTTAGCGGTAGACCCTCTCCTGTCCAGACTCCTACCGCATATAAAAGTCAGTAGTTAAGAGTTTTATGGGCTAACGCCGTAACATAAAGCTCTTAACTAAAATGCTACAAAGTACACTAACACCCATAAACTACCCATTAACCCCTAAACCGAGCCCCCCCCCCCCACATCGCAAACACTATAATATAATTATTTAACCCCTAATCTGCCGACCGGACATCGCCACCACTTTAATAAATGTATTAACCCCTAAACCGCCGCACTCCCGCCTCGCAAACACTAGTTAAAATTTATTAACCCCTAATCTGCCGTCCCTAACATCGCCGACACCTACCTACATTTATTAACCCCTAATCTGCCGCCCCCCAACGTCGCCGCTACTATATTAAATTTATTAACCCCTACATCTAAATCTAACCCTAACCCCCCTAACTTAAATATAATTTAAATAAAACGAAATTAAATTACTACTATTAAATAAATTAATCCTATTTAAAACTAAATACTTACCTATAAAATAAACAATTACACCTAACACTACACTATAATTAAACTAATTACCTAAACTACCTACAATTAATTACAATTAAATTAAATAAACTAAATTACGGGGAAAAAATACTAAATTACAGAAAATAAAAAAAGAATTACAAGAATTTTAAACTAATTACACCTAATCTAATCCCCCTAATAAAATAAAAAAGCCCCCCAAAATAATAAAATTCCCTACCCTATACTAAATTACAAATAGCCCTTAAAAGGGCCTTTTGCGGGGCATTGCCCCAAAGTAATCAGCTCTTTCACCTGTAAAAAAAAATACAATACCCCCCCCCAACATTAAAACCCACCACCCACACACCAATCGGAATTAAGGTAGGAAAAATCCTATTGGCTGATGCAATCAGCCAATAGGATTGAAGTTCAATCCTATTGGCTGATCCAATCAGCCAATAGAATGTAAGGTCAATCCTATTTTTCCTACCTTAATTCCGATTGGCTGATAGGATTCTATTAGCCAATCGGAATTCAAGGGACGCCATCTTGGATGACGTCACTTAAAAGACCAGTTATTTAGTCGTCGGCCGTCAGATGAAGAGTATGCTCCGTATCGGATGTCTTGAAGATGGACCCGCTCCGCTCCGGAAGGATGAAGATAGAAGATGCCGCCTGGATGAAGCCTTCTGCCTGTCTGGATGTCCTCTTCTGGCCGGATAGGATGAAGACTTCGGACCCTCTGGAGGACCACTTGTGCCCGGCTGGGTGAAGATGGCTCAAGGTAGGGTGATCTTCAAGGGGGTAGTGTTAGGTTTTTTTAAGGGGGGATTGGGTGGGTTTTAGAGTAGGGTTGGGTGTGTGGGTGGTGGGTTTTAATGTTGGGGGGATATTGTATTTTTTTTTTACAGGTGAAAGAGCTGATTACTTTGGGGCAATGCCCCACAAAAGACCCTTTTAAGGGCTATTTGTAATTTAGTATAGGGTAGGGAATTTTATTATTTTGGGGAGCTTTTTTATTTTATTAGGGGGATTAGATTAGGTGTAATTAGTTTAAAATTCTTGTAATTCTTTTTTTATTTTCTGTAATTTAGTGGTTTTTTTTTCATAATTTAGTTTATTTAATTTAATTGTAATTAATTGTAGGTAGTTTAGGTAATTAGTTTAATTATAGTGTAGTGTTAGGTGTAATTGTAACTTAGGTTAGGGTTTATTTTACAGGTACTTTTGTACTTATTTTAGCTAGGTAGTTATTAAATAGTTAATAACTATTTAATAACTATTGTACCTAGTTAAAATAAATACAAAGTTGCCTGTAAAATAAAAATAAACCCTAAGATGGCTACAATGTAATTATTATTTAGCTATCTTACGGCTAGATTTAGAGTTTTGTCGGTAACGACCCGCGTAGCTTTTTTTTCCCCGCACCTTTTAAATACCGCTGGTATTTAGAGTTCACAGAATGGCTGCGTTTTCAGTGCGTTAGGCTCCAAAAAAGGAGCGTAGAGCATAATTTACCGCCACTGCAACTCTCGATACCAGCGGTGCTTACGGACGCAGCCAGCTTGAAAAACGTGCTCGTGCACGATTCCCCCATAGGAAACAATGGGGCAGTTTGAGCTGAAAAAAAATCTAACACCTGCAAAAAAGCAGCGTTAAGCTCCTAACGCAGCCCCATTGTTTCCTATGGGGAAACACTTCCTAAGTCTGCACCTTACACCCTAATATGTACCCCGAGTCTAAACACCCCTAACCTTACACTTATTAACCCCTAATCTGCCGCCCCCGCTATCGCTGACCCCTGCATATTATTATTAACCCCTAATCTGCCGCTCCGTACACCGCCGCAACCTACATTATCCCTATGTACCCCTAATCTGCTGCCCATAACACCGCCAACCCCTATATTATATTTAGTAACCCCTGATCTGCCCCCCACAACGTCGCCGCCAGCTACCTACAATTATTAACCCCTAATCTGCCGACCGGACCTCACTGCTACTCTAATAAATGTATTAACCCCTAAAGCTAAGTCTAACCATAACCCTAACACCCCCCTAAGTTAAATATAATTTTATTCTAACGAAATAAATTATTCCTATTTAAAGCTAAATACTTACCTGTAAAATAAACCCTAATATAGCTACAATATAAATTATAATTATATTGTAGCTATTTTAGGATTAATATTTATTTTACAATCAGCCAATCAGATTGAGCTCGCATTCTATTGGCTGTTCCGATCAGCCAATAGAATGCGAGCTCAATCTGATTGGCTGATCCGATCAGCCAATCGGATTGAACTTGATTCTGATTGGCTGATTCCATCAGCCAATCAGAATTTTCCTACCTTAATTCCGATTGGCTGATAGAATCCTATCAGCCAAACGGAATTCGAGAGACGCCATCTTGGATGACATCCCTTAAAGGAACCTTCATTCGTCGTCTAGTCGTCGAAGAAGAGGATGGATCCGCGCTGGAGGTCTTGAAGATCAGCCACTCGTTATTGGATGGAAAAACATAGAAGATGCCTCCTGGATGAAGAAGTTTGCCGGTCCGGATGTCCTCTTCTGCCCGCTTGGATCAAGACTTCAGCCGGAGGATGGATGTCTTCAGCCCCCCCGCTTGGGCTTGGATCAAGACATCGGAGCCTGGACGGATCGCTGATACCCGGTGTGGTGAAGATAAGGTAGGAAGATCTTCAGGGGCTTAGTGTTAGGTTTCTTTAAGGGGGGTTTGGGTTAGATTAGGGGTATGTGGGTGGTGGGTTGTAATGTTGGGGGGGTATTGTATGTTTTTTTTCCAGGCAAAAGAGCTGAATTCTTTGGGGCATGCCCCGCAAATGGCCCTTTTAAGGGCTGGTAAGGTAAAAGAGCTATTCTATTTTAATTTTAGAATAGGGTAGGGCATTTTTTTATTTTGGGGGGCTTTGTTATTTTATTAGGGGGCTTAGAGTAGGTGTAATTAGCTTAAAATTGTTGTAATATTTTTCTAATGTTTGTAAATATTTTTTTATTTTTTGTACTTTAGTTAGTTTATTTAATTGTATTTAATTGTAGGTATTTTATTTAATTAATTTATTGATCTTGTAGTGTTAGGTTTAATTGTAGATAATTGTAGGTATTTTATTTAATTAATTTATTGCTAGTGTAGTGTTAGGTTTAATTGTAACTTAGGTTAGGATTTATTTTACAGGTAATTTTGTAATTATTTTAACTAGGTAGCTATTAAATAGTTATTAACTATTTAATAGCTATTGTACCTGTTAAAATAAATACAAAGTTGCCTGTAAAATAAATATAAATCCTAAAAAAGCTACAATATAATTATAATTTATATTGTAGCTATATTAGGGTTTATTTTACAGGTAAGTATTTAGCTTTAAATAGGAATAATTTATTTAATAAGAGTTAATTTATTTCGTTAGAATAAAATTATATTTAACTTAGGGGGGTGTTAGGGTTATGGTTAGACTTAGCTTTAGGGGTTAATACATTTATTAGAGTAGCGGTGAGGTCCGGTCGGCAGATTAGGGGTTAATAATTGTAGGTAGCTGGCGGCGACGTTGTGGGGGGCAGATTAGGGGTTAATAAATATAATATAGGGGTCGGCGGTGTTAGGGGCAGCAGATTAGGGGTACATAAGTATAACGTAGCTGGCGGTGGTGTGCGGTCGGCAGATTAGGGGTTAAAAAAATTTAATCGAGTGGCGGCGATGTGGGGGGGCCTCGGTTTAGGGGTACATAGGTAGTTTATGGGTGTTAGTGTACTTTAGAGCACAGTAGTTAAGAGCTTTATGAACCGGCGTTAGCCCAAAAGCTCTTAACTCCTGGGTTTTTTCTGCGGCTGGAGTTTTGTCGTTAGATTTCTAACGCTCACTTCAGCCACGACTCTAAATTCCGGCGTTAGAAAGATCCCATTGAAAAGATAGGATACGCAATTGACGTAAGGGGATCTGCGGTATGGAAAAGTCGCACCTGCAAAGTGAGCGTTAGACCCTTTAATGACTGACTCCAAATACCAGCGGGCGGTAAAAACCAGCGTTAAGAGCCTCTAACGCTGGTTTTGACGGCTACCGCCAAACTCTAAATCTAGGCGTTAGGGTTTATTTTTGTAGGTAAGTATTTAGTTTTAAATACGATTAATTTATTTAATAGTAGTACATTTATTTAGATGTATTTAAATTATATTTAAGTTAGGGGGTGTTAGGAATAGGGTTAGACTTAGGTTTAGGGGTTAATAAATTTAATATAAGTGTGGCGACGTTGGGGGGGCAGATTAAGAGTTAATAATTATAATGTAGGTGTCAGCGATAGCAGGGGCGGCAGATTAGGGGTTAATAAGTGTAAGATTAGGGGTGTTTAGACTCGGGGTTCATGTTAGGGTGTTAGGTGCAGACATAAATTTAATTTTCCCATAGGAAACAATGGGGCTGCGTTAGGAGCTGAACGCTGCTTTTTTGCAGGTGTTAGTTTTTTTTTCGCTAATATATACCACAAACAGCGGATTGGATACTAACTTGCAATCCTTACAACACTTATTTAAATTAAGATCTGTTTGCCTATTGGCTATCACATTGCCACGTGTTTATTTGGAAAAAACAACGGCTGGAGAACGCTGATTACTTTAATATCAAGGTACTCTGTTTTCATTATAAACTGTGGATTACGTGGATCTCACACATTGTACATGCAGGGGCAAATACGTTTATAAAACACACCCTTTCAAGTGTGTACTCAGTATCTACAAATTGAAAATAGACTGATACAAAGTAATCTCATTAAGCAGTGACAAAACAAAGCAATATCTTATCTGGATACTTTATATTTTTGGAATATTCCTTATCATTTTTTAGCAGTTGTGGCCACAACATTTATTAGAGTATATTGTAATATTGTGTTTTATATGTATTTAAGTAAATTATATTTTATTTATGCTTGATATGTTTTTTAGAATACACTATACAGAGCATATATACATATATTATTAGGGGATTGTAGAATCTATATAGATTTTGTAGAATATATATATTCAAATATATTTACATTCAGTGTATGGATAGTTGAATCATCCTTATATATACTACTTTCAACCTTCAGCCCATATGTTATATGGGCGCCACTCTCCATATTATATTATAATTTAATTTATTTCAACGTGTTTGAGGAAATAACGTTTTTTAAGAGTGTGCATTGAAGGCCTTATAGTTTAGTGAGGTCTAGAAAAAATGTTTCTTATTTTGGATTTGTAATTTCTTATTTTCTCTTCTCTATTGAACTCCTAACTTTTATAAAAGTATATTTTTAGTATATTGAGACATGGACATTTTTAGTGTCAGACACAACATCTTAGAAAGCATGGATTTACATCCTAGCTCTGCTACAGACACAGAGCCGGTCCTGTCAGAACTAATGGAGAATTTAGAAAATAATTTAATTAAAGAAATGAAATATAAAGCTGAGTTCACCTTTATTCAAAAATATATTGATGGGGAAATGGTCCCTAGAGGATTAAGATTAAAAAAGAATTGTACGTTTGAACTTGAACAAGATCTAAATTTAGAATGGTGTGAAGCCCTACAAAAGGCATCTATTGATTTAATGAAAATTATCATAAAAGCTAGAACACGCTCCTTAAACCTCATAAGCAAAACAATAGAAGAACATAGAGGGAAAGCAGTAAAGGAAGTAGAAAACCCATATTTTAAGGAGAAACAAAAACAAATTATTAATAACATAACTAACACAAAAAGAGAAATAATAGAGATCAAGTGGAAAAAATATGCTAGAGATGAACAGGATTACCAAAATAAAGATATATCTGAATCAGATGCAACTGATAGAAATGTAGTGGATAATGGGAAAGAAAACACTCAAATGATAGGGACACAACTATTATTAAACCATTCAAAAAGGAAAAGAAAACCAATAGAAAACCTAATAGAGATATAAGAAATCCTACACCTGAATGGAGAAATAGAAATAATTGGAATATGAGAAAAGAAAGAGAAGGATTTAACAGTTTTGAAAGACAACCAATTAGATGGGAGGATGAAATACATAATGGTGGGGATGGATATAATCAAGATGGGATAATAGGAGGAATTATGCAAGAGTTAACAATGATCATAATTTTAGCTATCGAAATGACCCTAAACAAGGGGGTGAATTTAATCAGAGAACTACATATAATCAAAGAATGTATCAGAGGAAAACATCAAGACAAGAATATCCAGATGCGAGGAATTATTTTAGAGACACCCCACAACAAGCAGTAAAATATGATTCGCAAACTCCTTATAGGAATAGACAAACAATATAGAATAGGAATTTTGAAGGAAACAGAATACAAAATAGGAATTTTGAAGGAAATAGGAAATATCGAAATAATAGATATCTTGATACACAAGCCCTTACCCTAACCAATAGATTCAGACCACTAGAAAACTATAGAGAGAATAATGAATCAGAAGTCCATTTTTTAGGGGAAACTTCCACGGGAGGGGACACACCATGGGGAAAGAAAATAGAGCAAAAAGTGACAGGTACATGGCCCCAAAAAAGGAAAAGAAGATTAGAGGAAGAAGGGGGAGAGGGAGAAGAACTACAAGGAAACAAAAGACTAAAGCCTAGATTTGGAGTTCGGCGGTAAAAGGGCTGTTAACGCTCCGCGGGTTTTTTTCTGGCCGCACCATAAATTTAACTCTGGTATCGAGAGTTCAAACAAATGCTGCGTTAGGCTCCAAAAAAGGAGCGTAGAGCATATTTACCGCAAATGCAACTCTCGATACCAGAGTTGCTTACGGACGCGGCCGGCATCAAAAACGTGCTCGTGCACGATTCTCCCATAGGAAACAATGGGGCAGTTTGAGCTGAAAAAAAACCTAACACCTGCAAAAAAGCAGCGTTCAGCTCTTAACGCAGCCCCATTGTTTCCTATGGGGAAACACTTCCTACGTCTGCACCTAACACTCTAACATGTACCCCGAGTCTAAACACCCTAACCTTACACTTATTAACCCCTAATCTGCCGCCCCCCGCTATCGCTGACCCCTGCATTACACTTTTAACCCCTAATCTGCCGCTCCGTAAACCGCCGCCACCTACGTTATCCCTATGTACCCCTAATCTGCTGCCCTAACATCGCCGACCCCTATGTTATATTTATTAACCCCTAATCTGCCCCCCACAACGTCGCCGACACCTGCCTACACTTATTAACCCCTAATCTGCCGAGCGGACCTGAGCGCTACTATAATAAAGTTATTAACCCCTAATCCGCCTCACTAACCCTATCATAAATAGTATTAACCCCTAATCTGCCCTCCCTAACATCGCCGACACCTAACTTCAATTATTAACCCCTAATCTGCCGACCGGAGCTCACCGCTATTCTAATAAATGTATTAACCCCTAAAGCTAAGTCTAACCCTAACACTAACACCCCCCTAAGTTAAATATAATTTTTATCTAACGAAATAAATTAACTCTTATTAAATAAATAATTCCTATTTAAAGCTAAATACTTACCTGTAAAATACATCCTAATATAGCTACAATATAAATTATAATTATATTATAGCTATTTTAGGATTAATATTTATTTTACAGGCAACTTTGTAATTATTTTAACCAGGTACAATAGCTATTAAATAGTTAAGAACTATTTAATAGTTACCTAGTTAAAATAATAACAAATTTACCTGTAAAATAAATCCTAACCTAAGATATAATTAAACCTAACACTACCCTATCAATAAAATAATTAAATAAACTACCTACAATTACCTACAATTAACCTAACACTACACTATCAATAAATTAATTAAACACAATTGCTACGAATAAATACAATTAAATAAACTATCTAAAGTACAAAAAATAAAAAAGAACTAAGTTACAGAAAATAATAAAATATTTACAAACATAAGAAAAATATTACAACAATTTTAAACTAATTACACCTACTCTAAGCCCCCTAATAAAATAACAAAGCCCCCCAAAATAAAAAATTCCCTACCCTATTCTAAAATACAAATATTACAAGCTCTTTTACCTTACCAGCCCTGAACAGGGCCCTTTGCGGGGCATGCCCCAAGAATTTCAGCTCTTTTGCCTGTAAAAAAAAACATACAATACCCCCCCCCCCAACATTACAACCCACCACCCACATACCCCTAATCTAACCCAAACCCCCCTTAAATAAACCTAACACTACCCCCCTGATGATCTTCCTACCTTGTCTTCACCATGCCAGGTTCACCGATCCGTCCTGGCTCCAAGATCTTCATCCAACCCAAGCGGGGGCTAGACATCCACTGAAGAAGTCCAGAAGAGGGTCCAAAGTCTTCCTCCTATCCGGCAAGAAGAGGACATCCGGACCGGCAAACATCTTCTCCAAGCGGCATCTTCTATCTTCTTCCATCCGATGACGACCGGCTCCATCTTGAAGACCTCCAGCGCGGATCCATCCTCTTCTTCCGACGACTAGACGACGAATGACGGTTCCTTTAAGGGACGTCATCCAAGATGGCGTCCCTCGAATTCCGATTGGCTGATAGGATTCTATCAGCCAATCGGAATTAAGGTAGGAATTTTCTGATTGGCTGATGGAATCAGCCAATCAGAATATAGTTCAATCCGATTGGCTGATCCAATCAGCCAATCAGATTGAGCTCGCATTCTATTGGCTGTTCCGATCAGCCAATAGAATGCGAGCTCAATCTGATTGGCTGATTGGATCAGCCAATCGGATTGAACTATATTCTGATTGGCTGATTCCATCAGCCAATCAGAAAATTCCTACCTTAATTCCGATTGGCTGATAGAATCCTATCAGCCAATCGGAATTCGAGGGACGCCATCTTGGATGACGTCCCTTAAAGGAACCGTCATTCGTCGTCTAGTCGTCGGAAGAAGAGGATGGATCCGCGCTGGAGGTCTTCAAGATGGAGCCGGTCGTCATCGGATGGAAGAAGATAGAAGATGCCGCTTGGAGAAGATGTTTGCCGGTCCGGATGTCCTCTTCTTGCCGGATAGGAGGAAGACTTTGGACCCTCTTCTGGACTTCTTCAGTGGATGTCTAGCCCCCGCTTGGGTTGGATGAAGATCTTGGAGCCAGGACGGATCGGTGAACCTGGCATGGTGAAGACAAGGTAGGAAGATCATCAGGGGGGTAGTGTTAGGTTTATTTAAGGGGGGTTTGGGTTAGATTAGGGGTATGTGGGTGGTGGGTTGTAATGTTGGGGGGGGGGGTATTGTATGTTTTTTTTTACAGGCAAAAGAGCTGAAATTCTTGGGGCATGCCCCGCAAAGGGCCCTGTTCAGGGCTGGTAAGGTAAAAGAGCTTGTAATATTTGTATTTTAGAATAGGGTAGGGAATTTTTTATTTTGGGGGGCTTTGTTATTTTATTAGGGGGCTTAGAGTAGGTGTAATTAGTTTAAAATTGTTGTAATATTTTTCTTATGTTTGTAAATATTTTATTATTTTCTGTAACTTAGTTCTTTTTTATTTTTTGTACTTTAGATAGTTTATTTAATTGTATTTATTCGTAGCAATTGTGTTTAATTAATTTATTGATAGTGTAGTGTTAGGTTAATTGTAGGTAATTGTAGGTAGTTTATTTAATTATTTTATTGATAGGGTAGTGTTAGGTTTAATTATATCTTAGGTTAGGATTTATTTTACAGGTAAATTTGTTATTATTTTAACTAGGTAACTATTAAATAGTTCTTAACTATTTAATAGCTATTGTACCTGGTTAAAATAATTACAAAGTTGCCTGTAAAATAAATATTAATCCTAAAATAGCTATAATATAATTATAATTTATATTGTAGCTATATTAGGATGTATTTTACAGGTAAGTATTTAGCTTTAAATAGGAATTATTTATTTAATAAGAGTTAATTTATTTCGTTAGATAAAAATTATATTTAACTTAGGGGGGTGTTAGTGTTAGGGTTAGACTTAGCTTTAGGGGTTAATACATTTATTAGAATAGCGGTGAGCTCCGGTCGGCAGATTAGGGGTTAATAATTGAAGGTAGGTGTCGGCGATGTTAGGGAGGGCAGATTAGGGGTTAATACTATTTATGATAGGGTTAGTGAGGCGGATTAGGGGTTAATAACTTTATTATAGTAGCGCTCAGGTCCGCTCGGCAGATTAGGGGTTAATAAGTGTAGGTAGGTGTCGGCGACGTTGAGGGGGGCAGATTAGGGGTTAATAAATATAACATAGGGGTCGGCGATGTTAGGGGTAGCAGATTAGGGGTACATAGGGATAACGTAGGTGGCGGCGATTTGCGGTCGGAAGATTAGGGGTTAATTATTTTAAGTAGCTTGCGGCGACGTTGTGGGGGGCAAGTTAGGGGTTAATAGATATAATACAGGGGTCGGCGGTGTTAGGGGCAGCAGATTAGGGGTACATAAGTATAACGTAGGTGGCGGTCGGCAGATTAGGGGTTAAAAATTTTAATCGAGTGGCGGCGATGTGGGGGGACCTCGGTTTAGGGGTACATAGGTAGTTTATGGGTGTTAGTGTACTTTAGGGTACAGTAGTTAAGAGCTTTATAAACCGGCGTTAGCCAGAAAGCTCTTAACTCCTGCTATTTTCAGGCGGCTGGAATCTTGTCGTTAGAGCTCTAACGCTCACTGCAGAAACGACTCTAAATACCGGCGTTAGGAAGATCCCATTGAAAAGATAGGCTACGCAAATGGCGTAGGGGGATCTGCGGTATGGAAAAGTCGCGGCTGTAAAGTGAGCGTTAGACCCTTTAATCACTGACTCCAAATACCAGCGGGCGGCCAAAACCAGCGTTAGGAGCCTCTAACGCTGGTTTTGACGGCTACCGCCGAACTCTAAATCTAGGCCTTATTAGATAAGTGAGAACAAAAATAGCCCAAATGGGATTTTCAATTTGAGTAACCTTGAACTTAATGAGGAACAAAAACAGGTTCTAAACAGAGGTTTAGCTTTTGCTCCAACTAGTAGATTGAACAAGTTTGAGACAATGATAAATGTCAATCAATATATACGAAAACTTACTCTAAAAAGATATTTTTTAAAGAACCCTATAGAGCACTCCATTAATTCCTCCACATACATAGGAGTCCAATATTCACATACTAACTTAAAACCAAAATCTACCTATTATCCAACACAAGATAAAGGAAAGTATCTAGAATTGTTTGAAAAGTCAGTAAAGGTAGACCTCCAAAAATGCATACTTAAAAGAAGAAAGTACTCTAATACTAGTAGAAGAGAAAATGAAACAATATGAAATTTGAAAAATAACCCAAACATAATGATCAAGCCTGCGGATAAGGGCAGTGGTACGTGACAGAATCATATAGATTACTTAATGATGAAAGTACATATAAAAAATTGAACATGAACCCTATTAGAAATCAAATAGTAAAACTTGATAAATTATTAAAGTTTGCAAAAAGAGAGAAGATATTGAATGAAAGGGAATTTCGTTTTTTAAATATCACACATCCAAAAACCCCAATTTTTTACTATTTGACAAAAATCCATAAATCCCTTATAAACCCACCCGGAAGACCCATAGTATCAGGCATACACTCATTAACATCTAATTTGCCAGAATACGTGGAAAAAAATTTGCAGAAATATGTGGTTAAAATACCATCCCATATAAAAGACTCAACACATTTTTTAAATCTTTTAGGGGATATCTCATGGAAAGAAGAATATACACTTGTAACTTGTGATGTTAATTCCCTGTATACAAATATTATTCACCAATTGGGCCTTGAAGCAGTAAAATACTATTTACATAGAGATGAAGATATCCCTATTGTCCAAGCAGATTTCATATTACAATGCATTGATTTTATTCTGAATAATAATTATTTTAATTTTAATGGCGAGTTTTATATTCAAACTAAAAGTACTGCTATGAGTACAAAATTCGCACCCAGTTATGCAAATATTTTTATGGGCCTATTTGAACTGGAAAACATTTTGGAATCACATTGGAACAATAATTTAATTATGTTTAAAAGATTTATTGATGATATTTTCATCATATGGAAAGGAGGGGAATCCTTTGAATCAAAATACATAGGGTTTAACATTTACACACGAATTTAGTTCAAAACAAATAAACTTCCTGGACATCCATATTGACATAGAAATGAACTCCATTGTAATCAAAACCTTTTTCAAGGAAGTGGACGCAAATAATTATATCCACTTCCAGAGTTGTCATCTAGAAAACAGATATACCCAAGGGTAAATTCTTGCATTTAAGAAAGAACTGTGCAAATATATCTGATTTTAGAGAACAGGCTAATATTTTGAAGGATAAGTTCACTGAACGGGGATATAGTGAAAACATAATACATGAAGCTATGCTTTTTGCTAAACAGAAGGATAGAAAACAACTCTTAAGATCCAGAAAAACTAAAATTGATAATAAGGCACAAGAAATTGCGATAAGAGACCGAGCTTTTATTACAAATTATAGCTCAGATCATAGGTTAGTAAATAAAATATTGAATAAACATTGGCATTTGGTCAAGAAGGACCCTTTATTGAGTGATCTGATCAGTGATAAACCTAAAATAATTTATAGAAAGGCCAGATCTCTAAAGAATATCCTGTCACCTAGTGAATTTCGAAAAACAAAAGAGGAAATAAAATAAAAAATGTTGACTTATCAGGGAATAAAATAGGTTTTTTTTCCATGTCATGGTTGCAAGGCCTGCAAATTTAGTACTAAAATCAAAACTGTAGAATCTAGTCAATCCAGTTTCAAATTTCTTATAAATGAGGTCATAAGATGTACAGATAGCAATATAGTATATATAATCCAATGCCCATGTAAGAGGCAGTATTTAGGTCAAACGAGCCGGCCCTTAAGAGAAAGGATAAGACAGCATTTATTGAATATTGAGTGGGGCTTTGAGGATCATTTGTTATCCAAGCATTTTAAGGACCATCATAACCAAAGAACCAATGGGATGAAATATTGGGGATTAAAAAAGGTGATTTTACATAGGGGTGGGAATATTACCAATAATTTACTTTTAACTGAAGCTGAACTAATTTTTAAATTTAATACCTAAACTCCAAATGGTTTAAATGCGGAACTAGACCTAAACCCATTCATTTGATTTTATGAAAGTAGGATCTGATACATTTGTAGATATATTGTATAATAATGCATAGATTGTATATACTTTTATAGAAGATATTTTAAACCTATATATAATTATATATATTTTTTCTTAATTATTACATAAAATGCTTCTGCTTTTTGTAAAATAATTTTAATAATAATTATTTTTATTTATTATTATCATTATTTGTATTCATATGTATAAATATCCATTTAATTAGTTTTAGTTTAATAAGTGTTAATATTGTGTATTATATAAATTAATATAATGATGAAACTGCTGCTATTAGAAGTACTTATATCCTTTGGGAATTACAATAATGCAAGAACATCAACACATTGCCTTTAATGAAACGAAGGAATATCCCTTTAAGGGACGGATATAAAAAATGGACATATTCCAACTTCCTGTCATCTTGATAAAGGCATCGTTGAGATGCTGAAACGCGTAGATCTGTGAAGGGAGTTGAGACATTTGACTAAGCAGCTGATACAAGTTCAGCCAGGCTTAACACCATAAGTATACATCATCCACTATTCCCGGTAAATCCGGTTACAAGGTGGACGGTTGAGATACCGGAAATAGTGTCTAAGGACTGCTGAGTGGAAACCCGAATTGGACAGACGCTGTGCAAACGGCTGAAGTGGAAGCTGTTTCAAAGACCGAGAAGCCAGCGGTGGGTAAGCGGTTTTGAAGCTAAAAGACACAGTGAAGTGAAAGATTTTCTATAATCCGTATACCAAACCGGCAACTACCAGTGACTGAGATTTATCAATATATCGTTAATATATACCACAAACAGCGGATCGGATACTAACTTGCAATCCTTACAACACTTATTTAAATTAAGATCTGTTTGCCTATTGGCTATCACATTGCCACGTGTTTATTTGGAAAAAACAACGGCTGGAGAACGCTGATTACTTTAATATCAAGGTACTCTGTTTTCATTATAAACTGTGGATTACGTGGATCTCACACATTGTACATGCAGGGGCAAATACGTTTATAAAACACACCCTTTCAAGTGTGTACTCAGTATCTACAAATTGAAAATAGACTGATACAAAGTAATCTCATTAAGCAGTGACAACACAAAGCAAAATTTTATCTGGATACTTTATATTTTTGGAATATTCCTTATTTTTTAGCAGTTGTGGCCACAACATTTATCAGAGTATATTGTAATATTGTGTTTTATATGTATTTAAGTAAATTATATTTTATTTATGCTTGATTTGTTTTTTAGAATACACTATACAGCGCATATATACATATACTATTAGGGGATTGTAGAATCTATACAGATTTTGTAGAATATATATCTTCAAATATATTTACATGCAGTGTATGGATAGTTGAATCATCCTTATATATACTACTTTCAACCTTCAGCCCATATGTTATATGGGCACCACTCTCTATATTATAATTGAATTTATTTCAAGTTTGAACGTGTTTGAGGAGATAACGATTTTAAGAGTGTGCATTGAAGGCCTTATAGTTTAGTGAGGTCTAGAGAAAAAGTTTTTTATTTTGGATCAGCATTCAAAACTTATTCGAGTCACTGCTAGTCTCTATATTGCCCAAAGCCTATAGCCCGATCACACACCTACTAAAATAAAAACATCATATCGGCACTAGACTCAATGGAGGCCACTCTCCCGTGATCACATAGGACCGCCAGAGACACTCTCTCCTATGGGCTGGGAACCCAAAAGGGCGTGACCATGGCATCACTTACCCCCATGTCGGTATCATGCCTGTCATAACAAAAACAAAAAAATGACTGCGGTATATGAACAAACATAAAGATCACGTAAACTATACCGGCAATATAAATCCCAAACATATGCACTGTGTCATATGTATATGTATAGGCAGCATCGGGCACACGCACTGTCCAGTTAATCAAAACGCCACAAAACCTGGTAATTGGAGAGATAGCCTGTCAGAAATCTCAGCGCATTATCCACCTGCATCTTATTGCCATATATGTTCAACACATGGATTTATACCCGAAATCTGCCAAACCATCCCATATATTCTTATAGGAACCGCCGGGATTCATCCCCTCTCTTGTTTAAAGGGAATCCCCACCTCACCTTAATATTATGAGCATCATCATGTAGGTAGTGCTAGCATAGTTATACATTTGTGCACTATTCACTGTCTGTGTCATTCACTCTGATCCCTACATGCTACTCAATGTACCAGAGTCAAGGGGCTAAGGTGTCGATAGTGCTACAACATTGTGCCAACCCAGAAATGTTCCAAAGATGGAATCTACTTAATAAAAAAACCAAAATCCTGGACACCATACAATGTCAGGAGATCCCACAAATTTTGCAGGGCACAGATCCAATTAGCCCCCATGCTAAAATGCCCTACAGACCTATAAGCATAATCCAGGAGCCAATATTTTCCGTTGAGGTAAACCCAATGTAATAGTACCTGAAGTCCAACATTCCGAGACCTCTAGACATGCAGTCAGAATATCTAAACATGAATCAAAGTCTAAGTCAGAATCAAAAACCACCATCCATTATATCAGAGGACTGTCAGACACCTCCTGGGAAAGTCAACACACCAAATATCCAATACTTCAACCTCAAAAATTCACTGCTCTCCTGAACCAGAACCAAGCTATGGGGTAGTTGATAGAAATCATAACACAGGTCTACGTCACTATCACATATCATACCAACCCCCAAACGCAAGACATTCTACTATAAGAAAACACATTTAGGCTACTCAGTATAAACCCATCAACAATCATCCCATAGTAAACAACTGGGAAGTAATGAATTCAAATAGTAATGGGCAGCCACCAATAATCTATTGGTCACCATAATAAACAAAACGGGACCAGTTTTATACCCAGCATGGGACCTGAGTTGTGGAATCATGAGCACAATGTGCAAATCCAACATAAGTGTGAATGTGATAAAAGCAAACAAATAACTACATATAAGGAAACATTAATTAAATATACACAATGTACCATTTTAGTAGCCCTCCTTTGAACAGCTTTTAATGTACTTATTTCCTTCTGGATGAGGTCTAACTAATGATCTGTAAGAGGCATAATAACCTTACTATTCCTGCTGCAAATACATCTACCTATAAACCAAGCATTCTACTGGCCTTACTCGCTGCAATACAACATTTATTTACCAGCTATAAACTGTAAATGCAATTGAAAGAGGCAAGACTATGTATTCTCCCTGTCTCATGTACAATTAAAGGAACAGTCAAGTTAAAATTAAACTTTCCTGATTCAGATAGGGCATGCAATTTTAAAAAACTTTTCAATTTACTTTTATCATCAAATTTGCTTTGTTCTCTTAGTATTCTTTGTTGAAAGTTAAACCTAGGTAGGCTCATAAACTGATTTCTAAGCTCTTGAAGGCCGTCTCTTATCTCAGTGCATTTTGATAGTTTTTCACAGCTAGACAGACCTAGTTCATGTGCGCCATATAGATAACATTGTGCTCACTTCCGTGGAGCACTGATTGGCTAAAATGCAGTTCTGTTAGAAGAACTGAAGTAAGGGGGCAGTCTGCAGAGGCTTAGATACAAGGTAATCACAGAGGTTATGCAAAACCGGGAATAGGTAATAAATGGATTATCTATCTTTTTAAACAATAACAATTTGTTCCTTTAAACTAAAACAGTGATAGCTTTTACTAGAAGCATTATGTGCATTTCAGTTTTGACTAGACTGTCCCTTTAATATTACTGTGAACACGTAACTAGCAGGTCTAGTAATAACTAACTCCTTTGATGCCAGCGGACCTGGAACTTGTGGGTTAATTCTCATGTGACGACCAGCAAATCCATTCTATTGACTCCCAGATTTCATAACTCTGTCTTACACATTTTTTTTCTGATGCATCAATTGTTCAAAAAGTTTTATAATCAGCAACTTATTTTTCTGCTCGTTTTCATGAATCCATGTGATTGCCTGCGGGCGCACTGTTTAAGAAGAGCAGAATTACTCTGCTTCAGGACGGTACACCCATTAGCAGTCAGAAGGTGCGGCACTGACTCTTACACAACCAACCTATCAGTCAAAAGGCTATCAGCGTAAATATCAGGCAGAATCAGCTCTTAAAAGAAATTGCATTAAAGAGAATAATATATTTAATAATATACTATTCAAGTAATAGAGCTTTATAGCATATAGCATCTTGTAAAAGCATTTGACAATATAAAGACTAAAGGGACATAAAAAAGTTATAATGGGCTAAAACATTTGATTATTTGTTTATAACTGCAAATGGGTTAAACACATAGGCAGAGGTGCACTCATGGGAGGTAGATAAGCACACCAATCATCAGCTACTTTCCTGTAGTGTATTGCTGCTCCTGAGTAACCGTGGAATGCTCTTCAAGAAAGGATACCAAGAGAATGAACTAAATTTGATAAAAGAAATAAAATGAAAAGTCTCTGAAACGTGCGCACTCGGAACCAGATTCTAAGTGGTGCACTAATGATAGCGCAGGTTGCGAAAAGCAATATTGCTGAACCACAACTTACAATTCCATGGTAAATTGCATTTACCAGAGTAGTATTAGCGTGCTTTGCATCACTCTAACACAACCTATACTTTCAATAGATATCATGACTGAGCTAAACAGCACTCATATTACAACCAAGTTGAAAGTTATAGGTTATAGGTATAATAAAATATATCATTTTAATATTGTTAAAAAAATGTTTTAAAAGGGTTAAAAAAGGATATGGTATATGGCAGTGACTGGGAAGGGCTCCAATTTGATACTGTATATATACTGTTATGCTGTATATATATATATATATATATATATATATATATATATATATATATATATATATATAAAAATAAGTGTAGGTGTGTATATATACATGTCAATATATGTGTATTTATGTGCTTTCATGTGCACACATACATACACATATACACATATATATATATATGCTTTGAGCCCTTCCCAGTCAAATACCTTGAAACATGCAATATTATTTGTATTAATTTGTAATGTGTTTTAACTGTGGACTTACCTTAACAATGTGTTATGTCCTTATTAGTTAGTCAGTTAAATGCACACAATAGTGCATGAATAAAGCAATAACATAAGAGCTTTATTTTCCCTTTTTGTACTTTTAGGTCCCTTTAATTTTTACTTTCATATCACTTCAATGAGCATCAAAAGGGCACAAAATTTTAAAATGTTTTTTCTTCTTATAATCGAAATGTCCACAGATGATTCCTGGTTCATGTAATATGTCTTGGAAATGACCATTGTCATATCATATTATTTGCCTGACAGATACAATGAATTGCGTCATATATAAATACAAATTGTATGTACAATTAATTAAAACATTTAATTTTGCACAGCTGTTGAGTCACACGATGATAATGTGACAGACTACTTGAGGTCTGTTCTCCCAAGCACACTATAGATAGCGGGCCATCCTTAGCATGTGTGGGGCCCTGGGCAAGACAAATATTTTGGACCCCTCAGCCCAGCCCCCCTATTCCCTTCCCCCCAGTATGGCCCACACCTGGCACAACATTCAGTTTGTACTATATACAAAATAACAATAAATATTACACCTCCCAATGTCATAAACACTTCTTTATAAACTAAATACAGGATTACCTTGCACCTTGCCATATCCTCACCACTGACATTATGTGGCCCCCAAAGCCCCAGGGCCCTTGTCGGGTGCTTCTCTTGTCCTGCCCCAAGAGCAAGCCTGATGAACAGATAAAATAATATTATGAAATTAGAATATGAAATGAAGTCAGATTATATAAATCTCTTCCATTGTGATCATTCAGATTCTAAAAAGCTGCAAAAAGCTTTATCAAACATTCCATCTAATTCATTACGGCCATTTTAAATTCAGTATAATGTAATTGAAATAGTTGAAAACAAAATGAGAACATGCAAAATAAATTATATTTAGCAAATAGCACAACAATGAATCCATATCTTTATAATTTATAATGGCATTTCAGTTACAACTGAATTCAGTTTTCACAATGAGCTTTTGCACATTTTCAATAGATTTTTTTTAAAGTAAGAATAAATATAGTTTTTCTAAACAAAAATGTTAATTCAAAGATTTAGTGACAAAAGTATATAGGATGTAAAATTTTCTAGATCGTCTTAGTTTCAAAGAAAAAAAGGTTTAAAATATGTTAAAAATAATATTCCAGTGTGACTTAAATATAAATGAAAAAGGGAGGAACCATTTCATTTATAGTATCAGAGTCATTTTTATTTCCATCACATAATCAAATAAATGTTCACTTTTAAACATTTTTCAAGATTGACATGCCAATGAAATGTGCAAATTAGTGATAAAAATATACTCAATGTTGTGAAATACTTTACAGGCTAATAAAAAATTTAAAAAAGCATATACACTGTATAGAATAAAACTAAAATGATATCTGCTATTACTAATAAATCCTAAATATTGTTTTCTGGTTGTCCACTCATTAAAGGGACAGTCTAGTTAAAACTAAACTTTCATGATTCAGATAGGGAATGCCATTTTAAACAACTTTCAAATTTACTTTTATCATCAAATTTGTTTTGTTCTGTTGGTATTCTTTGTTGAAAGCTAAATGTAAACTCATATGCTAATTTCTAAGACCCTGAAGGCCGCCTCTTATTTTAGTCCATTTTGATAGTTTTTCACAGCTAGACAGCATATAGACAACGTTGTATTCACTCCCATGGAGTTATTTATAATTCAGCACTTACTGGCTAAAATGTAAGTCTGTCAAAGAACTGAGATAAGGGGGCAGTCTGCAGAGGTTTAGATATAAGGTTATAACAGAGGTAAAAATGATATCAATATAACCGTGTTGGTTATGCAAAACTGGGGACTGGGTAATAAAGGGATTATCTATAGTTTAAAACAATACAAATGATTTAATAGGCTGTCTTTTTAAGCCTCTGTTGTAAGCCCCTCTACACACACATTTATAAGGGGCTAGATTCTTAGATGTTCATTATGCTGTTAAAGGACCGTGTGTCAGAAGTTTATAGTCTCACTTCACCTGTCTTTTCTACTGTTTTGTTAGTGAGCGCTCCAATCATTAAAGGGACATTCCAGCAAAAAATTAAATCCACATAGATAAATTACATATTGGAATAAAAAAATATTTACAATATACATGTAATGGCAAAAATGCTTCTAGTAAAAATGACTGTTTAGTGTTAACAATTTTCTCTGCACGTGCATGTGAAGCATAGCTAGATATTTTTAGTGCACTAGCATTTTAAATACTGCAGCTGCTCAGATTATCAGCAATTAACAAATTGAGTCATTACCAGATGGTATAAGCAGTTTAGGCTCTCTGAGTAAGTGCTGTGTTTAAAATGTTGGTGAACGGAGCATACTTAAGTATACATTTAAAACAGCTATAGCTTTTATTAGAAACACTTTTGCTAACACATGTACATTACAAAAATGTTTCAGTTCAAAAGTGAAATGCCTCCACGTGGATTCCAATTTTGGCTCGAATGTCCCTTTAATATATAGTTGTGCTAATTGCACCAATGCATGGTATCTTGCACAGCAAGGAAGAACCGCTAGCAACGCATAAAGCATGTTATGTACATGTCTGTAGAATATGTGCATGTCTGTTTTGTTATGGGCTCACTGGATAACATCTTGCAGCTGTGAACAAGGGGCGTGGTCAGGGATTTTCAGGCCTGTGGAAAATTCATATAGACTCTAACGGCACTGTCCTATATCTTGTCTCACAGTTGAGTCTTGACAAGTGCAAGAGTTAACAGTGTATACGTATATGAGTTTGTAATTGGCTGTTGGCTGTCACATGGTACATTGGGCAAGGAAATGAAAACAATTTTTGACCTTTCTCTACTGTATTTAATGGTCTTTCAGTTATAGCTCCACTAGCCAAATGTCTTCTATTTTGAGAGGAAAGTAGATTACAGAAGCTTCTGATGCATTTGTAATAAAACATAGTATACTGGTATCTGAAAAACAACTTCTAAACCTTAAAGGAACGTAAATACAGGAGAATTGCATGATCCACAAATAAAACTAATAAAAAAGTATTACATCATTTAAAATGAAACATAAGGGCTAAACCCCCATGAGGAGCAGCAAAACGCCCTAGAGGAGTACGGTCAGCAGGCCCGCTGGGTGGAGCACCCCATGGTCGGCACCTAGGGACATACGCTCCACCTATTAGCTTATGCCCTTAGATGGAGAGTTGACCTCCCACCACAAGAGACTACCTTATCAAATTAAGGAAGCTCTTGCCGCCACAACCCTTAAATTTGAGTAAGCAAGGTTAGCCAGGAAAATCACCAAGCCCTCATCAGACAAGTGAAATGCCTTTTGTCAGCTGACAGGGCCACCTGTCTGACTACAAACCCCCCAGTGGTCATGACCGCTTTACCCAACTCCCTATTGACCTTCTTACAAACCCTATACGCCGCCCTAGGGGAAAATTGTGCCACTGCAGCCTAGATACAATGTTTGACCATCCAATTTTAACTCCCTGAAAAGTCGTTGCTAACCAACGAATATCGGACTTCATGACTGTGATAAGGTCCAATGCTGGGGCAGACCCTAAATCATTACCCCCTAGGTGCAGTATAACTATATGGGGTCTTCCCCATCTATGCAGGGCCTCTTGAAGTAACTGGGGCAATTCAGTCCAACGCAGCCCCCTGCGACCCAGCCATCGCAAGGATGCCCGAGAAGGGGGAAATCCTAATTGCTGTCCATCTGGAAGGTAAAGGGCTTTGATGGAGGCCCAGTGAATGAAGGAGTGCCCCACTATCCATACTCTAGAGGGCCGTTTGGAGACACCTAGGATAAATGAAGATAATTATAACATTGTAACATGAACACAAAACACATCATGCAATAAAAGAAGGGGGGAACGGGAAGGAAAACCTGGACAAGAAAAGAAGAAAGGCATGCAAACCAATCAACTACCCACAGATGGGCGAATATACATCATATAATGCTGGGACTTCCAGCGCCCCAATCTCTTTATTGCCTCCATGGGCCAGCCTAGGGTCGCGGCACTAGTGGCAGCTCTGATACGAAATGAATGCGGAGCGATCTTTGTTGTATCAAGACTCGCCAAAGCTGCTACTTTGGACAATACCCGCTGGAATTGGTATTTTGACAGATTGGACCCGTCCTCATGCACCAGAAAATGCTCACCTACTGGTCTGATTTCCATGTAGGATTTAGCCAGTGCCACTGGGCAAACCCCCCTCGCCGCTTGCGCCGGGAGGGATAGCCATGTTCCACGAGCCTCCTGATCTGTCTTTGATCGAGGCACGAAAATCAGCAGAGACTCCTCCGAGACTCTTACATGCGTCACTTGGATCCCTTTTCCGCAAGCCTGCTTGGAAGGGGATACAAGCTCACTGACCCGCAACGTACCTAAAAAGGCTAAAGCAAATGCTAGACTGAAAAGGTGAATCTCAAAATCCCCCGGACATACCTACATCAGGCACACAATAAGGTCCTGTAGGCGCTGGGCCATAATGGGTTCCCTTACGTCCCGCTGACATGGTTCTAGCCTACCCCAACCTTTCACCACCTGACACACTAAAAACGTCCCAGAGAAATCAGGCAGACCATGCATCTTATTAAAGAATGCCAACGCAGACAACCTCCCATGCACTCCACCTTTTTTAACTCCTTCGTTCTGCAAACACAGAAACCAGTCTAACAACAATCCTTGTGAGCTATCAATTAGTGGAACTGATGTGTGTAAGTCTTCCAAGTTGCCGGAGCCAAAGATGGCCGTACTAGAGGCAAGACTGTATCCCATCTTCTGCAATCTATTTAGCAGCAAGCATTTGAGTACTAAGTAACGCAGGTACTTCACTACCATCCAAAACTAAGCAGATAATTTATTAATAGCAAAGACAGCGCTCATATTGTCAGACCAAAATATTATTGTAAGCCCTAGCGCTGACCAGCTAACGGGTCATGGCTCGGCGTTCCCCTCGCCGTACAAATAAGCCCCGTACCCGAAAGCACCTGCAGCATCCGTGTATAGGTGAAGTGACTAACTGGAACCCGGGCCTTCCCTCCACAACAAAACCCCATTAAATTGCCAAATACCTAAATCCTCCCTCATGTCAGGGGTAATCCTGATCTGACTACCCTTCCTACTACCACCTTTTAGAAGCTCTTCCAGGCGCCGATTAAAAACCCAACCCATGGGGATTAATATGCCCACAAAATTCAGAAGCCCTAACAGCGATTGCAAATCGCACAGAGGTATCGAGCGAGCTGCAGCAGCCATAGAAACCGCTTCCAGCATGCGCTGCACCTTGTCCTCTGACAGGCGGCAGAGCATGGCTCTGGAGTCTATCTCAATGCCTAAAAAGGTGAGTCTTGTACACAGGCCCTGGGTTTTGTCCTCTGCAAGGGGGACCCCAAATTTAAGCATCAGTTCCCTCAATATTCCCATCAACCGGTTGCATTCACCTGACCTAGGAGCCCCTACTAGCAGAAAGTCATCGATGTAGTGTGCTATGGCGCCACCACCTGCTGCTGTCTCCACCGCCCAATGCAAGAATGTGCTAAATGTCTCGAAGTAGGCACAAGAGACTGAGCAGCCCATCGGCAAACACCTGTCCACATAGTAAGAGCCCATCAAATTTGATGCTCATCAACCTGAAGGAAAATGGATGAATGGGGAGTAAGCAAAAAGCAGATTCGATATCCAGCTTCGCCATCTAACACCCATACCCTTCCTGCCTCACCAAGCTAAGCGTCTGATCGAACGACTGGTAATGAACTGAACTAATTGCCGGATCAATGGCGTCATTCACTGACTGACCTTTAGGATATGGCAGGTGTTGGATGAGCCGAAATTTACCTGGTTTCTTCTTTGGTACCACCACCAAAGGGGAGACCACCAAATCAGGAAGAGGCAACCTGGAGTATGGACCCACTATGCGCTGCAATGCCACCTCTTTTCCCAATTTGTCCCTGACTACCGCAGGATGCTCGCTAGTAGACCGCAAATTTCGATGCTGAGATGCCCCTCGAACCAGAGATGACACTGGTATAATGAAACCGTCCCTAATCCCCCAAAATAGCATTGAGGCCGCCACCCTGTCTAGGTAGGCGTCTAGCCACGGTTTAATTGCGGCCAGGTTCAGGGGTGTTGGGCCCTTTGTTTGCAACAAAACCTCTGCCGGATCCTTTGGGTTCTGCATTGTCCTTTTTTCGGTTACAGTCCACACCTGGGTGAGGTCCGCTGCAATACAAACAGACGTTGTGAAAGGAACAACCGCTCCCTTTATCGCACTGTTTGTCATTAAACTTCCAGAATTCCCTTCCTTTTCACCAAACACTCTGTGGGCTTCGACCCACTGCAAGGCGCTGGGCGTCGGGCTGACTCAATGGATGCTCTGGAGCCAACCTCGTCCAGAGATGCATGTCCATAGCCCTGTACATTAGCACGGGGTTACCAGACAGCTTGCAACGAAACTCCATGTCATAGCTACCCCACAATCCTTCCCCGTATCTAGAATAGACATAATACATCGTGTCCATGTACTTGATAATATTTATGGCTCTATCTTGGTGATGTTCTATGTAGCAAGACACCAGGACCCGAAAGCAGCACAGCCATTCAAGGTAGTTGTCTGGGCGCTTTACATTCTTGGACCCCGTCCCATCCTCGCTGTGTTCCTTATCTCTGTGAGCCTCTATTGAGAGTTCAAATATATTAACATATTTGGTGTCCCTTATCTTAGCAACCACTTTGGGTTTTAAATGGGCATGGAATGACGGCACAAAGCAAGGGTAGGAATCCCCTCCCATGGAAACCCTCCTAGGGGGTATGACAGTACTCCCTCCTTGGAATACCCCATAAGGCACTAGAGGCCCTGCCACGCTACTCACGCTACTTCCTCTATTGTACCCCATTGCAGGCTGCCCGATCTCCTGCGGGCCAGGCAATGCTGCACTCTGGGTTAAAATCCCGGGAGGGGCGGCCCCTAGTGCTGCCACCTCCACTTGGGGACCCTGTTTCAACATTAATGCCCTAAGCATCCGGTACATCCTCCTCTGTCCCCTAGAATTTAACCCCAGCGAACGCTTACTGTCAGAATCGGAGTTCCTGCTAAAACCTGTCCCTCCTCACTGCCCAAAAGGTACCATTTCACCTTGCATCCCAGAGCTTGGCCCGCTGGCCGATGACACGGGATCCAAGAAGCTGCCACCCTGAGAATAAACTGCCACGGATGTAGCTCCCGAAGTAGAGGGTCCTGCAGAAGCCGCCATGACTCCGGAACCAACTGCCGCACCTGAGGAGGAGAGAAAAAGGAGAAGGGAGTACCCAGTCTTGAAGTGTGTGGGCCTACACTACCTGTGTCTCCCCCAGCTGCTGCAGCACCCGCACCCTGCATGCTCTCACAGGCCCTACCTGATGCACCGGGGTGGATGTAGCTACCAACCCGGTCGCCATCTGTGCTATCTGATTCGCACTGCTCTGCACACCCATACTCCCATCTGGCAAACCTAACTGCTGTGGTCTCAAAGCCTGTGCCTGCTTCCTAATTCTGCTCCTCAAGATTGCTGTTGCCCCTTTAACTGCCCGGGCTGACCGCTGAACCGGACCCTAGGCCCCCCGGCAGGTCTGGGTACTCCCATCTTACCAGTGGTCATAGGAGAGACCCTTCTCTTCGTGCGCTGCACTGCTGCACTCCTAGCGATGATGCCGGAAGTGACGTCATCACTGCTCACCTGGAGGACCGCCGAAATGGAAGTGAAGGTCCCGGCCGTCTGCACTTCTGTTTCGGCCTAGTAATGCTGTGGGGGCCTGGAAGAACGGAATGGATCCTGCGGAGGGGGCCATAGCCCCAGTCGCTCCCCCAGGAACCACTGCGGCCACGATGACTCTCACCAGGGACACGGCCACTGAAAGGCTTCAGCCGACAGGCCTGTCTGCACTAAAAAGGCCTGTATTGCCACCGGACACCCCAATCCCTGACCTGGTAATGGCAAGGAGGGACAGGTTCTGAGATAACCACAGAGGAAGGCTGATAAAACAAGGAGGGGGTACCGGATAGAGGGGGGAGAGTGCTCCGGGTCTAGCCCATAGGAGGCAGGGACTGAATTGGGCATCCCCAGGAAGGGCGGAAGTGGATGCATGGGGAGAAGAGACTACCACCAGGGGAGAGAGGGGAGGAGGGCTAGAAATGGGGTCGGATCACTCCTGAATACTCATCTGTTTTTCTGCAGATGACACTCGACGTGCAGGAGACCCTGAAGACTCCCTGAAACGGCTGGGCACTGTTGTGGATCTCTTGGAACGCTCCATTCTGGACATAGCTGCAGAAAAAACACTTGAACTAACTGGAACAAAGAGGATGAATACAGGCCTGCATTTGCATAAATAGTGAGTACAAAGATCCACCCCTTACCTTGCAACAATGTTGCAAGGTAACACTCACACTACTAGATCCCATGTCAGGCAGGGGGTAAGGCCCTTAATACGTTCCCTGCTGACAAGCAGCCCTGCACTATCATTTTGAAATGACATTTTAGATTAATCAAACTAAGTAGTTGACAATGTCCCTTTAATGGCGGGGCAGTTTGCTTTTAGGGGTAATTGCAGAGGAGGAGTTTGTTGCTGTTTTTACAGGTAGTGGGAAGCACCACAGCAGGTGATATTTTAATAAACTTGAAAATTATATATAACAAATAAAAACTTTGTATTACATGTATATTACTAGGGCTTTTCTATAATAAAGACAAATTTTGTATAAGCAAAATTTTGACCTTTTTTATAAAGCCAAATGTTTAATATGTATGATTAATGATTTTCATCTACAACGTCCCTTGAAGAAAGTGATTTGTTAGATAATAACAGTGATGTGTGTTATAGAGTAAATAACTAAATATGTGATGTATACTGCCCAGGTTAATGTGTACTTTCATAAATACATTTCTATGAAATCCTTAGAAATAGTTAAAGGGATATAATACTCATATTCTAAATCACTTGAAAGTGATACCGCATAACTGTAAAAAGCTGACAAGAAAATATCACCTGAACATCTCTGTGTAAAAAATGAAGATATTGTTACCTCAAAATTTCTTTAGCTCACCAGAGTAAGTGCTCTGTGAGTGAACAGTTATAAGAAACAATAGACAATCCGCATCAGCAGGGCTGAGGTTATACATTGCTTTGCTGTGGTCTCATGAGATTTCATTGTAAACTTCCTTTAACTGAATATGGAAATTACATGACTGTGCCTGCACATACCAGATGCAGGCTTCCCTGCAAGTCCTGGGACTAAAGTCCTTTACAATGAGGTGTGAATACTTAGGACATTTTGAGGTAAAATATCTTTCTTTTGTACATAGAGATGTTCAGGTGATATTTTCTAGTCAGCTTTTTACAGCTATGCTGCATCACTTTCAAATGCTTCAACATTTGGGTATAATTTCCCTTTAATTAAAGGGACACAACTTCAGCAGGATGGTTACTGCTCACCATTCACTTGTTTACTCCCCTGTACCTTCAGCTCTATTCAAGATGGAACCACTCCGTATAAAGATGTGGTCCTTGAGCAACCAACGCCAGTAAGGCATTAAAAATGAGAAAATGCCTTTCAAGAGAGCTGTGACAGGGGGGTTAGGTAGTAACCATCACCAAGATTAAAAGCTGTACGCTAAACTGGGTGCGTAAATAACGGAAAAAGATGGTATTACACTCTCCGTAGCGTTGCCATTACAAAAAAACCTTCTTTTGTTGTGCGATACGGTACCATAAGCTCCATACCGCACAAAACCCAAGGCCTGACTTGACGTACACATTTTCCCCCATAGACATCAATGGAGAAAAAGTGTTTGAAAAAAACTAACACCTGTGATCGCGAAATGGCGATCACCGTAACGCAATCCCCATTGATGCCTATGGGGAAAAGAAAGTTATGTAAAAACCTAACACCCTAACATAAACCCCTAGTCTAAATACCCCTAATTAGCCGCCCCCCGTCATCACTCACACTAAAGTTATTAACCCCTAAACCGCCGCCCCTGCATCGCTAACACCTAAATAAACCTATTAACCCATAAACCGCCACCCCCCCGACATCGCCGACACTAATTAAACCTATTAACCCTAAACCACCGGCCCCCCACATCGCTACTACTATAATAAAACTATTAACCCATAAACTGCCGCCCCGGACATCTCCAAAACTAAATAAGCCTATTTACCCCTAAACCGCCGGCCCCCCACTTCACTACTACTAAAATTAAACTACTAACCCCTAAACCGCTGGCCCCCCACATCGCAACACACTCAATGAAACTATTAACCCCTAAATCTAACTATCCCCTATACGTTAAATTAAATTTACAATTTAACTATCATAAAATAAATAAAATCTTACCTGTAAACTAAAAAAAAACTAAGATTAAACTATAAATACATTTATTTTAAGAAAATAAAATAAAATTAAAATAAAAACCTAAATTACAAACTTAAAAAAAACCTAATGCTACGGAAAAAAACACACTAAAATTATGAAAAATAAAAAAACACTAAGATTACAAAAAATAAATTAAATTATCCAAAATAATAAAAATTAAACCTAATCTAATAGCCCTATAAAAACAAAAAAAGTTACCCCCCCCAAAAAAAACACCCCTTAATCTATCAATAAACTAGCAATAGACCTTAAAAGGGCCTTTTGTAGGGCATTGCCCTAAGTTAAACAGCTCTTTTACATAATAAATTACAAAGTCCAATCCTAAAAAAAAATAATAAAAAATGACATCCGGCGACGACATCCAGCGCTGAGCCTCCTCTTCATGCAATCACTGCCGCACTTTGAAGTTTGAATGCAAGGTACCCCTTTTATATTGGGGTACCGTTGCATTCCCATTGGCTGAAAAATTCAAATCAGCCAATAGGATGAGGGCTGCTTAAATTTTATTGGCTGATGTCCGGACTTCAGGAACTGTGAGCAGATTTCCTGGGGTTAGTGTTAGTTTTATTTTTGTTTGTTTTTTAGGTGTTTTTTTTTTTTTTTGCTCTTTTAAGGTCAATGCCCATATACATGCCCCTTTAGGGGCAATGGGTAGCTTAGGTTTTTTTTGGGTGGGAGGTTTACTTTTAGGGGGGGACTGTAATTTTGGGGGGGATAAGTTTGTTTATTATTTTTTGTAATTTTACTGTATTTTTATTTTTCGGAATTTTAGTGTTTGTTTTTTTTTGGTAATGTTAGATTTATTATTTTTTTCAGTAGTGTTAAGATTTTTTTAATATTGTAATTTGTTTTTTTAATTTTTATTTTATTTAATTTTTTTTAAATAGTAATGTTAGGTTAATTTATAGTTTAATCTTAGTTTTTTTTATTGTACAGGTAAGTTCTTATTTATTTTAAGGTAGTTATATTGTAGTTTAAATTCAAAGTTAGAGGGATTTTAGGTTTAAGGGTTAATAGTTTAATTTAGTGTTATGCGATGTGGGGGAGCGACGGTTTAGGGGTTAATAGTTTTAGTTTAGTATTATCAATGTGGGGGCCGGCAGTTTAGGGGTTAATAGGTTTTTTATAGAAGTAGCGATGTGGGGGGCCAGCGGTTTAGGCGTTAATAGGTTTATTTAATGTTGGTGATGTGGGGGGTCGGCGGTTTAGTGGTTAATATGTTTATTTCTTGTTGGCTATGTGGGTGGGCCGAGGATTAGGGGTTAATAAGTTAAATGTAGTATTGGGATGGGGGTTTAAGGGTTAATAGTGTAGTTTATGGGTGTTAGTGTACTTTGTAACATTTTAGCTATGAGTTTTGTGAAACATTTTTGTTTCACAAAATCCATAACTACTGGTCACAGATAGCGGAATGGATCGTACCGTATAAGCTTTAATGCTAGCATAATAGCCGGACCACACAACCTGTAATATAGGCGCAATGAAAATTCCGCACTCAAAAGTCATTTTTTGAGTGTGGAATGAAGAGTTGTGTAAAGGCTAAAATGCTAGCGGTATAGCTGTACCGTCGCGACTTGTAATATGGGAGAGCTGTCCATTCTGCATGCAAAGGCGAATGGACAGGTATATGCGGTATAGCCGCACCATAACACTTGTAATTTTGCTGCATATTATTGTAGATGTGATTATCAGTTTAATGTCCCTTTATCTTCTTGTCTGCCATAAACAAGGGGTTAAGCAATGTGTTTGTCGTGATTATTGTCAATCACATTGATTTTTATGCAGTTTAAAGGGACACGAAACCCAACTTTTTTCATTCAAGATTTATATAGGGTATGCAATTTTAATTAACTTTCCAATTTATTTATATTACCTAATTTCTTTTCTTTTGTTATCCTTTGTTGAAAAGTATACCTATGGCTCAGAAGCTTCTTATTGGTTGCTGCACATATATACCTCTTGTCATTGGTTTTCAGCTAGCTCCCAGTAGTGCCTTGATACTCCTTAAACAACTGATACCAAGAGAATGAAGCAAATTAGATAATAGAAATAAATTGGAAAGATGTTTAAAATTGTAATCTCTATCTGAATCATAAAAGAAACATTTTAGGTTTCATGTGCTATTAAATTTGGATGATGTTCTTTATAATGTATTTATTTACACAATTTATTGACTGGTTATTAATCATTAACTGGCAATTCATATCACAGTGTAAACATTTATATTGCTTAACTGCATTGTGCTGTGGTTTTTAGTGCTTAGTGTTTCACCACATTCCTTTCATACATCGCATTGTTCATCTACACTAACTGTACTCAGTGTACCTCACCGAGAGGGAAAGTCACACACTCATGTCAGGAACAGACTTGTGACCACAGGGAACCCAAAGCAGCATCTCATATTTCTATGTCATCACAAATCCTACTTGCAAAAACAGGTTGCCCATGTAGGTTTTTAAAAGCACAGAAAACAGCATTGTTTCTATTTTCTTGCTCATATGAAGTCAAAGTTATTTTTTATTGCTCAAGTGATAGTCTAGAGCAGTGATGGCGAACTTTGGCACTCCAGATGTTTCAGAACTACATTTCCCACAATGCTGGACTGGATTTCAGTGTGCCTTAAAGGGACAGTATACACCAATTTTCATATAACTGCATGTAATAGACACAAATATATAAAAAATAATATGCAAAGACACTGATCTAAAAATCCAGTATAAAACCATTTAAAAACTTACTTAGAAGCTCCCAGTTTAGCTCTGTTAAAAAGGTTACTGGAACACCCACTGCAATTGGGAAATAGCAGACGCTCCCCCTCCCCCTTCCTTTTGCATATGAAAAGACCCTTTACACAAACAGGAGAAAGCTGGAGTAGGTATACATCAGTATTCTCCTAAAACTTTGGGGCTTGGTTAGGAGTCTGAAAATCAGATTTTAAAATAAGCAAAACACTTTCGCCATCACTGGTCTAGGGCATGCTAATATCTGTGTGACAGATAGTGCAGTTGATCGAAATATTTCACATAATAGACTTCTATGGGGATGCGTTGTAAAAGTGCAACACTTAAAGGACCAGTCAACACAGTAGATTTGCATAATCTACAAATGCAAGATAACAAGACAATGCAATAGCACTTAGTCTGAACTTCAAATGAGTAGTAGATTTTTTTCTGACAATTTTAAGTTATGTCTTTTTCCACTCCCCCTGTACCATGTGACAGCCATCAGCAAATCACAAATGCATACACGTACCATGTGACAGCCATCAGCCATTCACAAATGCATACACACTTATTCTTGCACATGCTCAGTAGGAGCTGGTGACTAAATATAAAAAGACTGTGCACATTTAGTTAATGGAAGTAAATTGGAAAGTTGTTTAAAATGGCATGCTCTATCTGAATAATGAAAGTTTAATTTTGATTGAGTGTCCCTTTAACTCACCACTTATGCACAATGATCCCGCTAATGGCTCTCCCTGCACTATCTATAGTTTGCCCTAAAGTATTTCAATTCAGCCTCATTAAGATTCTTTAGTTAGAATATTTTACAATCCACTTGTAATGCCAGATTGTGCTTTATTCTTTTGGAAACTGGTGATAAAAAACATTTGTCTCCACCAGTTTCCAAACTTTACCACCTTAATGGAAACTAGCTGGGTACAAGGCTGGTGTAGGGATTAGCAGTGCAGGGCAAGATGTTGTTAGGTCTAGCCTAACACTGATGATAGATTGGAGGAGGAAGAGGAAAGAGTTGGACAATTTAGGAGGATGCTCTCTCCACATGTTCTATAACATCATAGAAAAATGGTCTCAGAGTAACAATTACCCTTAAAAAGGTGGTGGTATCATCTAAGGTGTTTTTTAAATGTTCTTTAAGGGACAATTGTTATTGAAGATGGTTACACCCTATGTAATCATTGTTTTCAAGGGGATGGCAAAATTAGGTTTAATGTTTGAATATTTTGCTCCCAATAGCTAATATAGTATTACAAAAATGGGTAATAATTAAGAAAGAAAAACAATTCACAACCCTATATGAAATTTTCTATACGTACTTAACAATCTTTTTTCCTATGGATTTCCCTGATTTGTTCCATATCTACCATTTGCACATGTGGAAGCCTGAGCTTGGCATAAATATAGACCCAGAGTCAAGCAGGATAAATGCTCCTAAATGGAGGGAGAATGAGCACCTCAGAGGCCGCTTTATGTGGAAAACAAAACAAGTGCAGCAAACATTACCCCCCTTCCCTTTATAAACTCATTATTATTTAACCTTTTAACGCTGTTATGCCGTTCTATTCCGTCATATTTACACTGGGCTTTAAAGCCGTTATGACGGAATAGAACGTCATAACAAACGGTTGTCCTGAAGCCTTCTGTGCTTCAAGGACTTGATCGCGGTTTGGAGGGCGTTCCTAGGGTTGTAGGGACGCCCCCCAGATGCGATCCAATAATTGAAATCTCGCGATCATATGCACGATCGCGTAGTTTCAATTTGTCTACATCGGAACAGGTGTTCCGATGTAGACACTTTAACCCTGTCACGAAAGGGCTAAAGGGGTCTGAGACTTTACTTGGACTATTTGGATTCAGTTTATTAAAAATCAATGTTTATAATGTACTTTAGTTAAAAAAACTAATTTGATTTTGTTTTTTTGCTACTAAGGTTGTTCTACAATAGGGTTTTTGTTTTCTTTCATTTTGGGCATACTCACATGAATTCTAGCACGCAATATTATTAGAATTGTACAAATTATTGGTTATGAGACGTGTCTTTTTGACTCACTTTGCACAGGGCATTTCGGCATTGCCTCCTGGACTCACTAAAAACGGAGGAACTTGTGGTAATTATTTGTATTTGTTATTCTAAATCCTTCTGCTTTATCAAGTTTATTGTTATTTAGAGTATCCTTGACTAGATGCTGTTTAAACTGTTCCTTCAATACTTTATTCACCTCTAACAGAAATTGTCTGTACTGAAACTGTGATCAGAAGTTTACCTATTATAACTTAAATGTCACAGTTCTTGCCCCATTTCATTCTGTCAGCATTGCTCAAAGGCTGGATAAATGTATTAGTGTAAGTAAGAAACCCTTAAATAACAGATGGCAGTAGTTGTGTCTAACTAGCTATAGTTAGATATTTCTGACAAAATAAATTAAAAATGATATCTCTATTTAAATATGTAGATGCCTGTGGAAGTCCAATCAGGGCACTCGCTATCTGCACCCATCTTGGATTTTTTCTAAATTTGACAGCTAATTGTGCAATGATAAATGCTGATTGCTGAGTACCAGGGCCGAATTGGAATAAAAAGCAGCCCTGGAAAATGTAGAGACCAGCCCTATTGTCTGTTAAAGGACCAGTAAATACGGTAGATTTGCATAATCAACAAGAGCAAGATAACAAGACAATGCAAAAGCACTTACTCTGAACTTCAAATGAGTAGTAGATTTTTGTCTAACAAATTTCAGTTATGTATATTTCCACTCCCCCTGTAACATGTGACAATCATAAGCCAATCACGTATATGCTGTGAATACGTATATGCTGTGAATTCTTGCACATGCTCAGTAAGAGCTGGTGACTCAAAAAGTGTAAATATAAAAGACATTGTATATTTGTTTTAATCAAAGTAAATTGGAAAGTTGTTTAAAATGACATACTGTATCTGAATTATTAAAGTTTAATTTGACCTGAGTGTCGCTTTAAGTTAGTATAATATGCAGACCCCATTTTTCTAAAAGGGGATTACTGGGATACTTCCCCCAATATTTTATATTTAAAAAAAGTGCCAGATTGTTGTTATATAGGAACCCTACAACCCAATTGCATCCATTAATCACCCCTTTAATTTGCAGCTTTCCAGTCCCAGATGCTGTAGCCCACCGGGAAATCTCCTGGTATCCTGGTAGGCCAATCCAGCCTTGCTGAGTACAAAACGTCTTGCTCCTGTCCTGTGTCTTTAGTTTAAATCTCTTTCCCAGACAAAATGTACCAGGTCATTTTGTAAAGTCCACAAATCAGATTGATAAATAGGAATTGGCCTGTAATTCTTTTTGGGCCAAGAAATGATAGTTACAAGGACATGAAACACAATTTTTTCCTTGATGATTGATATAAAGCATACACTTTTAAACAACTTTCCAATGTATCTAATTTGCTTAGTTATTTTGGTATCCTTTGTTGAAAAGCATACCCACGTTCCCAAGTTCTGGAGAAGCAATGCACTACTGGGAGCTAGCTACTGATTGGTGGCTGTACATGTATGTCTTTTGTCATTGGCTCACCTGATGTATTCAGCAAGTTCCCAGTTGTGTATTCCTGCTCTTTCAGCAAAAGATACCAAGAGAATGAAACAAATTAGAAAATAGAAATAAATTGGAAAGTTGTTTAACAATTGTATGTCCTATCGGACTCATGAAAAAAACTTTGGGTTTAATGTCCCTTTAATTAGCTTATTTATGGTAATTCAGCCTATGGAGGGTTGATTTTTTTTTTTTTTTTTTAATGGAGGCAATTTTCGGTAGGTAATGCTGTTTATAAAGGGTTAATTCAGCTTCTATGGGGTCAAATTAAAATACGTGCTTCACTCACACTTTTATTGCAAGATTGCTTATAGTTTTAGACAAATTTGAAAGGACAGACTCCACTGTTTCAAACAAATGGTCTCTTGTACTTCAAAGGGGCGATGGTGCTGAGATATGGGCTGCCTAATACTCTTCTCTGTCCCTAGAAATAGGGAAATGCCTCTGGCCTGGGGCGCTTCATCCCTGAGTGTGATGTCATTACACACAGTGCTATAATGTCACACGTCATGGCTGACCAAGGGAGCACTGGTTCAGGGAACTACACTGAAAAAGAGCTGAATGCCCTTTTAAGTGCAATGCTCATACAAATGCCCCTTTAGGGGCAATGGGTAGTTTGGGATTTTTTAGTGTTAGTTTTTTTTTATTTTGGGGGGTTTTACTGTTAGAGGGGGGGACTTAGTATTTTTTAAGGTAAAAGAGCTGTTCTGTTTAGGGCAATGCCCTACAAAATGCCCTTTTAAGGGCTATTGGTAATTTAGCATTAGATTAGGGGGTGTTTTTATTTGGGGGGCTTTTTTATTTTCATAGGGATTAGGTTTAAATTTTAAAATTTTTGATAATTTGGTTTATTATTTTATATAATGTTAGAATGTTTTATGTTTTGTAATCTTAGATTAATTTAATCTTAGGTATTTTTATTTTTAAGTAATGTTAGCTTTTTTATTTTAATTGTTTGTAACTTAGTATTTTCTATTTTAGGTAATTGGGGTTAATTTAGGGGGTGTTAGGCTAGGGGGCATAGTAATTTAATTACAGCCAGATTACGAGTTTTGAGCGCGTTTCGACCACAACATTTTCTGCATTATTTCACCTCCCTATAGCGCTGGTATTATAAGTTTTAAAAAAGCAGGCTTGTGCGGGCGATATGGTTGCGTTGAGCTCAATACCGCACCGAAATCAAGCGCTGCTTTGACGTGCTTGTGCACAATTTCCCCATAGACATCAATGGGGAGAGCCGGCAAAAAAAAAAGCCTAACACCTGCGATCACGGAATAAAAAGCTTCGTAACGCAGCCCCATTGATTTCTATGGGGAAAGAAAAAGTTACGTTTAAACCTAACACCGTAACATAAACCCAGAGTCTAAACACCCCTAATCTGCCACCCCCGCCATCGCCTCCACCTACATTACAGTTATCAACCCCTAATCTGCTCCCTCTAACATCGCTGCCACTTACATTACACTTATTAACCCCTAATCTGCCTCCCCCAATGTCACCGCCACTATACTAAAGTTATTAACCCCTAAACCTAACCCTAACATAACCCTAAGCATAACCCTAACCCTAGCGTAACCATAAGCCTAAATCTAACCTTACAATTATTAACTAAATAATTCCTATTTAAAACTAAATACAAACTTACCTGTAAAAAAAAACCTAAGCTTGCTACAATATAACTAATAGTTATATTGTAGCTATCTTAGGTTTGTTTTATTTTTATTTCACAGGTAAGTTTGTATTTATTTTAACTAGGTAGACTAGTTAGTAAATAGTTATTAACTATTACTAGCTACCTAGTTAAAATAAATACAAACTTACCTGTAAAATAAAACCTAAACTGCCTTACTCTAAAACCTAACATTACAATAAAATGAAATACATTAAATTAATAAAATAAAATAAAATTTTACTAACAAAAAAATAAACACTAAATTACAAAAAATAAAAAACGAAATGATCAAAAATAAAAATGAATTACTCCTAATCTAATAGCCCTATCAAAATTAAAAACTCCCCCAAAATAAAAAAAACCCTAGCCTACACTAAACTTCCAATGGCCCTTAAAAGGGCCTTTTGCGGGGCATTGCCCAAAAGATACCAGCTCTTTTACATTGCAATAAAAAATACAAACAACCCCCCAACAGTAAAACCCACCACCCACCCAACCAAACCCCCCAAATAAAAACCTATCTAAATAAACCTAAGCTAAACATTGCCCTGAAAATGGCATTTGGATGGACATTGCCCTTAAAAGGGCATTTAGCTCTTTTACGAATTGCCCAAAACCCTAAACTAAAAAAAAACCCACCCAATAAACCCTTAAAATAAACTAACATTAACCCTGACAATCCACTTACAGTTATCGAAGTCCAGACATCCATCCTCATCCAGCTGGCGAACTCTTCATCCAAGCGGCAAGAAGTCTTCATCCAGACGGCTTCTATCTTCATCCATCTGGTGCAGAGCGGGTCCATCTTCAAGACATCCGGCGCAGAGCATCCTCTTCTTACATTTGCCGCCGTAAACTGAAGGTTCCCTTTAAGTAACATCATACAAGATGGCGTCCCTTACATTCCTATTGGCTGAAAGATTTTTATCAGCCAATAGGAATTAAAGGGGAAAAAAATCATATTGGCTGTTGCAATCAGCCAATAGGATTGAGCTTTCATCCTATTGTTTTGGGGTTAATAGGTTAATAAATAGGTTGGCGAATTAGGGGTTAATATAGTTTATTAGTTTTTGCGGTGGGGGGATGACGGTTGACAGGTAGATAGATATTGTGCATGCGTTAGGTGTTAGTTATTTTCAGGAGGTAGATAGATATTGTGCATGCGTTAGGTGATAGTTACTATTTTCAGGGGGTTACAGTGCTCACATACTCAGCGCAAGTCTTGCTGCGCCTACTTATGTGTGGCGAGGTGAAAATGGAGTCGCTGAATATGTGATACCGATTTGCAGCGCGGTTCTATGTTAGCTTATGGGAGTAAAAATTGCGGGCGATGGGTGAAATATATGCATCGCATTTATATGTGGTGCTGTATATGTGATACCAAAACCGCGTAGAAACTGGCGTTGCCGGCTTTTGCGGGTGACGCCGCATATGAAATCTTGCCCCAGTTGCGGCTGCTTCAACAAAGCATACCAAGAATGAAGCACATTTGATATTAGAAGTAAACTGTAAAGTTTTTTAAAATTGTATGTTCTACCTAAAATGTTGGGTTTCGTGTCCCTTTAAATCAGGGGACATCACAGGATGAAGCGAATCGCGATGCAGACATCCTTAGGCACAGATAAATAGAATAGAACGGCTTTTTTGTACAGTTCCGGACAGGAAACCAGGAAACCATGTGATACTATAATCACCTTTGCCAACGCAGAAAGATGTTGATGGGACATTTGTGTGCCAAAGAATATGAGCTTTGCGCCTTGGGCATTTTTTGAGGGATGGAAAAGGTGTTATGCATAAGCACAAATACACTATTCTGCTATTTGAAGAGGAACAGTTTATTTGTGTCTCTAGGGCAGCATAATAATTAAAGGGGCAGGAAACCCCAAATTCATGATTCAGATATAGCATACAAATTTAAACAACTTTCCAATTTACTTATTTTATTAAGTTTGCTTCATACTCTTGGTATCCTTTGTTGAAGGAACAGCAATGCACTACTGGGAGCTAGATAAACACATTGAGGGGAGCCAATGAAAAGATGCATATATGTGCAGCCACCAATCAGCAGCTAGCTTCCAGTAGTGCTTTGCTGCTCTTGAGCCTACCTAGGTATGCTTTCCAACAAAATATACCAAAAGAACAAATCAATTTAGTTACCAGAAGTATAATGGAAAGTTATTCAGAATTGCAAGCTCTATCTAAATCATGAACATTTAATTTTGACTGTCTCTTTAAATATGCCACTGAATGTATTGCACCACTGTTTGGCAACCAAGTGGTTCAATTCTAAGAAATATTATCAGCTGTGCTTTTTTATCCCTCTATTTAACAATAGATTTATAGCAGGAGCTACACAGTGCTGTGGAATGTATGGTACAATATAAACACATGACTAAAATAATATAAAAGTATATATCTCTATTAATAAACATTCAGACTTTGTTCTGCTTCACTAAGCAGCTTCAATATAGCTTTCAAATGTAACATTAAATTACAAGAGGCAAATAAATTGGCCCTTGAAAGTCTTTTCTTTCCCTTTGTCACCTCTGCCAGGAATTTTCTGAGGGACAGGAGACAATACATAGAACACAAAGACACTTCTTATAGCCAGCACGGGTTTTTATAATGTACCAGCAATCCTGGCTGTGATACATTGTATCCCATTTCTTTAATTATGCGATTTATTGCTTGGTCTGGGACATTTTCGTCTTCAATACTTTCTTTTCCATGGAATCAAAGTAAACATAACATTGTCAGAGCCAGATTAAATAGAATTATTTTAAAAAGATGTATTTATTTTGATAAACATGTTGGTCTTTAATAAATATCTTGGCAAAATATTTGCAATGCTAACGTGATAAAATCAAATTGTAATACTGTGACTTTAGGTGTTTTGTAAAGTAATGGTTACTATTATATTATATTGTTTATACATTTGAGATTTTGAATCAGATGCTACAGAAAGTATGTGGTCTCATACTGTGATGCTTTGAAGTCAGCAGTACATAATAGTTTATTAGCAATTGTTTATTTTAGTTTCACAACACTGGGTCTGTTTCTTTTTCCAGGGAAGAATTTTGAGGAAGTAAAGTGTAGTACTTTATTTTTTTAAACTTCACATTTAATGCTAACTTTGCTTGTTGTTATTGTGCAAATGAATCAAACATCCAGAAAACTGACTGTAAAACTATTTATCTATTCTTTGTTGACAAGCATACCTAGGTATGCTCAGAAGCAGAAACGCTCTACTGAGACCTAGCTGGTTATTGGTGGCTACATACATACGTCTCTTGTCATTGGCTCAGTAGTGCATTGCTGCCAGGAGATTTTCCCACAATGGCAGCCTGAACTACAGATAATGAATGATGATCAAGCAGCCGGTGCACCAATGGCATTTGTTTTTTATTCTTAAAATAATTTGTAGATATTTTTAATTAAAAATTTTATATTTACATTTTGATGATGGTATTGATGGGAATAATTTATTATTTGGCGCCAATCTATGGCTGTTGGCATGGGCTGTGCCATCTCTTTTTTCTGGTCTAAGCATACACATATGGTATGCATCTGTTAATCTGTGGGTTTTGAGCTTGTATCAAGTGCCTTTGGTTGTTAAACTTGACATGTCCATTTTGTGGTCCTATATATTTTCGTCATTTGAATTGGGATTGACAAAGTCGTCCATGCACGGAATTGGTGAATTGTCCAATATCTGCACTGAGCCAATATGCTCTTTTTATAATATGGAAATAGTGTTATTGTTTACCTTTTAATCACTCTGATGTCAGCAAATAAACACAATCTCCAAGACTGGGAATGACCCCATAGTTATGCACCCAGAAGTGGGATAATAATGCTCTACACAGCAGAGCATTTTCTGTTAACACATTTATGTTTATTTAAGTAAAAGATGCTTCTATATAAGTTAAACTGGAAGTTCCTGATAACATGCATGGGATGCTCACAGACTATTATAGATGCATCAATAAAAATATGCCCCTTTACTTTTTAAAAGGTGCATTCTTAAACTAGTGAGTTAAAATATAAGCTTACATAAAACCATGAAATAGTGATAAAATAAAATATCAAAGCTGGGGGGCGGAGCCAAGCCATGCAGAAACATGGCAGCAGAAGTGTAGAGCTCTGTAGTTATCAAGTCTCCTAACAGATAAAACGAGGTGGATGAGGCCCATAAAGGGTATGTAACAACAGATTCCGAATACCTACTCACCCATTCTTCTAAATAATAATGTCTCAACCTCATAGAACAGCTCCGGTAAAACTTGGCAATACCGGCCTTACCATACAGGCCGCAGACTGTTATGACACTAGTGACCAGACCGCTGGCTGTAAATGTGAGTGGTAGAACCTGAAAATAACAAGAATTAAAACCACTGGATACCTACCCGGTAGTGACATACAATAAGCGGAAGACAGCCGGGACAGCAGCATTCAGCCAGTGCAAAGGCCATTACAACAGCCGGGGAAAAAGAAGTGCGTCACACCCCATGCGGCCGGGAGAGAGCAGAAAAGTAAAGACTGTGGGCCTTACCAGACCTACCTCTCAAGAGGAGAAACCCGGTAAGACAGTTCTTTCCCTACATAGAGAGTATGGTAGACAAAGGGAGAAAGCAAGCCTTGCAATGGAGTCAACGAAACTTAGCACTAAAATCAGCCAAAAGCAAAAAGGCAGCATACACCTGCTGAGGAACAACATTTGAGATTGCAAGGGGACTTAAAATACATACTGGGAAGGTTCCAAAGGGAGAGAAAACCATCCTCAAATAGGGTCAATAAGGCTATATAAATATAATGATGGCTTCTAAAAAAGGCCAGAAAAACACTAAATCAATGGGCACCGCATCTTCATTAACTTCTTTCTTTCATCTGAATGAAAAAGCCACAGATGAAGATACCACACTATCGAAAAACAGACTCCCTGCCACAGCATAAATAATCAAATACACAACCACCCAGTCATCAGGATTAATTCCTGGTCATACAAAGTAGATTGCCAGAACTCCCCTCTAAAACCGATATTGAATCCCTGAAAACATTCATCAAAGGAGAATTGAAAGATCTTAAGAGAGATTTGAATGAGATGGGATCCATAATTGAATACATAGAAGAAGGCCAAGATACCCTAAACAATCTGGTGAGCTCAAATACACATAGTAAGACAAGGAAAGGGAAAAGTCAGTAAAGGACCTCCAATGTCAGACTTATGGTCCAATAATAGTACTTCAAAAAACAAGCCAAACCAAAAACTCTCCATATAAAAACGGACTCTTCCTCAACTCCCAAACTACAACTAGAAAAGTCACTGAATTGAGGTAACATACCTCTACAACCTGTGATCCGTGCAGAGAAAAAAGGGCTCAAATGCACAACAGCTTTCAATACAGGATTCAATGCTACAATCACTGAAAGACAAGGTGGAGGACCTCAATAATCGGAGGAAAAGGAACAACATCAGAATAAGGGAAATAGGCCAAGATAGCCTCAAGACATATGTGAAAAAGCAATTTCAACACCTCTCCCCTCAATCAGAACCCCTACAAGACGAAGATATTGAAAGAGCCCACAGAGCTCTGAGGCCGCCACCTATACCGAAATCCCCAGCATCACCAAGGCATATCATCATTAAATTCTTGAAATATACAGTTAAAGAGACGATGTGGCAAGCAGCAAGATAAAGAGCGACCATAATTTTTCAAGGCCAATATTTCAGGACCTAAGCCACTACACTATCCAGAGAAGTAAAGAAATTATGTTTATCACCAAAACCTTACAAGACCACACTATACCGTATAGATGGGGCTTTCCGTTCAACCTCCACATTAACCACAATGGATCAAAGATAGTGTACAGAAATTTTGCTGATCTGGATACCCTGTCCCATACCATACCAAATCATCATCAGATTATGGGAATATCCCTCACCCCTCAAATAGAACAAATAATTAGAACTTCCTGCCCTTTTAGATGGTGCAAGGGATATCTAAAGTACCTGGGGATTAATTTGATTGCGAAAATAAATGATATATTTCAATTAAACTATATCCCAAATAAAGACATGCTAACTAGAGACCTCTCCTCATGGAAAGCAAAAAAGCTTTCCTGGATGGGGCAGATTAATACCATAAAAATGAACGATTTCCCTAGATTTCTTTATATACTGCAGACCTTACCCATCCCACTACCCCACAGTTATATACCAAAAATCCAGACTTTATTCAGCACCTTTGTGTGGATCAACAGACTCCCGAGAATTAATAAAACTTCAATGACTACAAATAGAACACAGGGGGGGATTGGGTAGCCCGAACATAGATGCATACAGAACATCCATCTAGAATACTAGATTGGAGAGTACACAGACAAAACAAACTTTGGATAAATATTAACCAGGGCCAGCCACTAACCAGCATATGCTGGCATCCAAAATTCCATGAACTAACAAAACAGATAAACAACCCCATAACACGAGAAACTCTCTTCACATGGGATTTAGCAAATAGGAAAAAACCCTACCTATCCACAAGGCCTTCCCCATTAACATCCCTCATAGTAAACCCGAAATTCTCAATAAACAACCTAGGGCCTAACATTCAAACAGAAACCCAACAAAGGGAGGTTTCAGCACACCATTTAATAATAGATTAAGTAATTTGCTCATAGCAAATACTAATAGACAAGGGGTACCCTTTCGCTACAAACTGGTTCTCCTATAGAAAAATGTGTAATTACATCATCATAAACAAGCATCAAATATTTAGCGACCCCCTCACCAATATAGAGAGACTTTACGCATCCTCTAGCCTTTTGAGGCATACCTTATCTAGCATATATAAGATTGTGACTTAACTCCCTCCAGGAAACCTACCTCTAGCTATAGAAAGATGGGAAAGGGAACTAGGAATTATAATCTTACCACAGACCGTGAACTCCATATTCTACAACACTAAAAAATCCTCCACATCAGCCTCAATCCTAGAATTTATTTATAAAATACTACATCACTGGTACATGACACCACGACGGCTCCATAGATTATACCCGAATACAAACAATAGATGTTGGAGATGTGGACACGTAGGAAGTGCAATGAGCCACATTTAGTGGTGTTGCTCTCAAATTAATTGTTACTGGTATACCATTTTAAAAGAAAAAGAGGAAATATTACAGGTACCAATCCCAGCTGACCCCCTTTATGGATATTGAACAAACCACTCAAAACCCCATCCAAATATAACCGAACACTTTAATTATAATAAATGGAGTTAAAGCACTCATAGCTAAAAACTGGAAATCTACAGAAATCCCAAACCTGTCAATGTGGAAACACAAAGTATCAGACCTATTAGAAATGAAAGAGTTTAACTCCTATAAGTCAGGGAATAAGGACAGCTTTATTGACATTCAAATCACCTGGGACCACTATTTAAAAAATTAAAATACGACATGTGTCAAGAGGAGGAGGATGACAGGGGATGGAGGCGGGACCCGCCAATAACCTCTAACAACACAGACAAAATGTGATATTAATACAGTCAATATTTGCAGAATGGAGAAACTATAAGAGTAGATATGGACATTGGGACTTTTAAGTTATGTATTTACATTTTCTTTATGTAAAATGTGAAAGATGAGAATTTACTCTTGTTGATATGTGATTTACTTCAGACTTATCATTACCAATTGTATTTCAGGAAAAAGTTCTTAATAAAAAGATTTAAAAAAAAAATATATATATATATATATATATATATATATATGTATACAAACAAAATAGAGTTGTGAATATTAAGCCAGAGAGTTTCATTCTATTATGGAGAGTAAAAGCAGGAATGATTCAGCCCTCTGTGGCAAAAGGACTGTAGTGTTAGGACCAGTCTATATTGGGGCACCTTGTAAGTGGTGACTGGCTAAGCAAAATATGGCCATATTGTGTGACTAAGATCCCAATTTTAGTTAAAAAGAATAGTTGTCTCTTGATGTTGTTTGCAGGTAATTTTTTGCAGCTGTTCAAAAAAAGCAGTGAAAATGGATGTGCGCCAATACCTTTTTGTTTGTGTAATTACTGGGTCATATTGGCAGCACTCCCAAAGATGTGTGTATAAACTCTTTATAAGCTGTGATAAAAAAACAAATGTATTTATATATATATATATATATATATATATATATATATATATATATATATATATATACATCTCAAAGCTTACTTTAGCACTCAAGGTAATTACAATTCTTTTTTAACAATCAAGTTCTTTTTTTCACATTTTAGAAGCAGACGTGTTGTTTCTTTCTCTTTTTGAGCAATTTGAGACAAATCTGTTTTTTGAGGAACTTGTATTGCCCATAAAAGGTAATATCATGTCTACTTAAAATAAAATATTCAGATGCTGAATCCATTTTTTTAAAAGGCTGTTTACCTTCTATAAGTTTAAGATTCTTACCTATTACATGCCCCCAATGCCATTCTAGGAGCAGGAGTCTCTGGTTGGTGGAAAAAGTGTATTTATTTTACCAGAGGCTTTGCACCAAGATCAGCACCAGAAGCATTTAAGTGGCGCTAATCTTACAGTTTTGTTTAATTAAGGGACATATCTGTATGAGCCCAAACTATTATTTCTATGATGTCCCTTTTAAGAAGAGCCCATTTGTTCTACACTACAGTTTCTGATTGGCTATGATAGGCAGCTAAGGGCACAGAACTACGCATGAAATTAATTTGGCCACTTTTATCACTTGAACAGTCAGAGAAGTTCCACAAAGGATAAATGAGGGAAGGAGACAGAGGTCCTGATATTCAAAACATCCTCAGACCCACGAGAAACTGCCTCTCTGGCCTTGCCAGTCTCGCAGTCTATGGTCTTTGTGATTTATAAAAAAAAGTGGGCTAACCCTTTCTGTGCCGACGAGTGGCAATGTATCTCCCATATAAAATAATAGGGATTGTGGCTAAAGTGAAACTCTGTTGACATCGCTATTCATCGTTGAAATCAGCAGGGGGGGGCTGTCTTCTGTATTTGAAGTGTTCCTACACAACATAGACTGTGCGTTCGCTGAAACATTAGGAACACTTCAAATAATGCTCAGTAGTGTAACTTTGTGTATCTATTTTTAGTTGTTGTAGCTTTGTTTAAAAATGTTTATTAAAATTGTAGTTATCTTGCGGTGACATTGAGAGAGCGTAAGGGGTTAATAATTTAGAGGGGTTATTTTGCAGTGTGAGTGAGGGCATGTAAGGGGTTAATAATGCAGTGGGGTTAGCTTGCTGTGGGGTTGAGAGTGCGTAAGGGGTTAATAATAGGGTTGCCTTGTTTTCATTAATACATTGTTTCTTTATTGTTTGGGACAGAGAGAGAAAAGAGGAGGGAGAGAAAGACAAGAGAGACGGAAGAGAGAAGGGCAAGAGAGAGAGAGAGGAGAGAGAGTGATTAGCAGTAAGCAGGGAGGGAATGAGAGCCAATAGATGAGACAGAGAATAAGTAACAGAGTGAGAAAAGAGGAGAGAGAGAGAAAGTAGGGAAACATAGGTGCGGTTTGTAAATGTTTGTTATAGTACGTTTTGTTATTAAACATCAGTATATGATTTGTTTGTTTGCAGAGAACATACTGAAATTGACTGATTTTTATTTTATGCAAAGAGCACAAAATTGTATAAAAAGATTTAGCACACGGGTGATAAAAGGTGCAGATACACTGAATATTAACTGTATCTTTACACAAGACGTCATCATGCACTATGCCCCTCATTTTAACAAAAGCAATTCCTGTTTAGCATTTTATAGTTTTCAAACACAAACTCATTTCATTTGAAAACTTTACAATAAGGGGCATATTTATCAAGCTCTGTATGAAGCTTGAAGTCCCTGTTTCTGCGCGAGCCTTCAGGCTCACCGGAAACAGAAGTTATGAAGCCTGCAGGGCAGATATCAACCCGATTGAATACGATCGAGTTGATTGACACCCCCTGCTAGCGGCCGATTGGCTGCTAATCTGCAGGGGGTGGCATAGCACCAGCAGTTCACAAGAACTGCTGATGAAATGATAAATGCTGACAGTGTATGCTGCCGGCATTTATCGAAGGGCGGCGAACATGATCCGCTACTTTGTATCATGTCTGCTCGCACATTGATAAATATGCCCCTAAGCTTTTTATCCTTGTGGTATGTTAACATCTCTTATACCTTTCATAGGGACAATGTGACTTTTCAAATTTAACATTTCAAACCTCTTGAAACCACGTTGTTGCCAGTAATGAGTTTAATATCTGCCAGTTTCTTTTTTCCTTTTTTTAATGTTGAAATTATTGAGCATAATTGTCAGTGTCACTCTCTGTCACTCTCTGTAACGACTGGTGATGTGGCTTCATATGGTAAGGGAGTACGATCAGCACCTCTTGCTTCCGGTTGCAGCTCCTGCTGTCTAAACTGAGAGTGGGGACCACAACATGCCCCTCTGTGCTGGACGTAGATAATACATCAACATAGTATGTTGGTAAAAGTACTGTGTGACTCAAGGGGTTAATGTCCCTTTAATCAGGATATCTGTGCTGCTTGCGTATACGTAGTAGCTGGTGCCTCATAAAGTGTGGATATAAAAAGACTGTGCACAATTTGATAATGGAAATAAATTGAGAAATATCTAAAAAAAAATCTGCTGCTCTATCTGAATCATTAAAATGTATTTTTGACTTTAGTGTCCCTTTATAGGGTCATATTTCACAAACCAAAAACGAACAATTGCTGGTGATAAACAATGAAAATGGCTGATTGTTATTGCACCAATCTAAAAGGGTTCTGGAGCTGTTAACATGCCAATAATTATCAAAGATGGTGATCGGCCCCTATGTGTTTAACTCTCACAAATGTTTAGTAGCACTCAGGAACCCGATTCATTGCAACTCCAAAGCAGGAAGCTAATGGTGAGCCAATCAGGTGAGACATTTGCCCGACCCCACCAATCACTGTTGGTTTCCTGCTTTAGAGATGCAGTGCTTGTGGCTACCTATGGGCAAAATTACAAGTTTTGCGGTACGGCTATACGGCTGAAAAATTGGCCTTTGCGCGGAATGGCAGCTCTCCCTGTACCTCAAGTGTTTTAGCCTGTACCGCAACTCTCCATTCCGCACTCAAAAAATGGCATTTGAGTGTGGAATTTTCATTGCGCCTGTATCACAGGTTGTGCGGTCAGCCTATTACGCCAGCGTTATGGCTTATACCGCCGCAATCTTTTCCGCAATCAGATACCAATAGTTATGAATTTTGTGAAACAAAAATGTTTCACAAAACTCATTACAAAAATGTTACAAAGTACACTAACACCCATAAACTACACTTTTAACCCCTAAACCGCCATCCCCCACATCGCAAATACTATAATACTATAGATTAGGGGCTATTATCCCCTAATCTACAGCCCACCCACATAGCCAACACTAAAATAAAGTATTAACCCCTAAACTGCCACCCCCACATCGCAACTACTATAATAAAGCTATTAACCCCTAAACCATCAGCCCCCACATCACAACTACTAAACTAAACCTATTAACCCCTAATCCTCCAGCCCCCCACATTGCGAAACACTAAATTAAACTATTAACCCCTAAACCTAATACCCCTAACTTTAAATTAAAGCTACAATATACTAACTACCTTAAAATAAATAAAAACTTACCTGTCAAATAAAAAAAACTAAGCTTAAACTATAAATTAACCTAACATTACTATTTTAAAAAACTAAAATAAACAAAAAATAAAAAACTTAAGTTACAAAAACAAAATCTTACTTTACAAAAACCCCACTAAAATTACGAAAAATAAAAAAAACTAACATTACAAAAAAAAGTACAATTACAAAAAATTTAAAAAATCTAAGATTACAAAAAATAATAAACAAAAATCCAAAATAATAAAAATTAAATCTAATCTAATATCCCTATAAAAACAAAAAAGCCACCCCAAAAAAAAAACCCCACCTAATCCAACAAAAAACTACCAATAGCACATAAAAGGGCCTTTTGTAGGGCATTGCCCCAAGTTAACAGTAAAATTCCCCCACCCAACCAACCCCCCAAAGTTAAAAAACCTAAACTACCCATTGCCCCTAAAGGGGCATTTGTATGGGCAACCTGCTCTTTAGTGCCCATTAAAAAATAAATACCCCTAAGTCTAACCCCAAAATCGGTACTCACCATTCCTGAAGTCCGGCAGTGAAAATTCATCCAGCGCAGGGACATCTTCTTTCTTCATCCGAAGCGAAGGTGGTGCATAGCGGAGGTAACCGCAGAACAGGAACGGCAGCCACGCAAACATCTAGTGTGGAGGATCTTCTTCATGCAATCGTCGCCGCACACTGAAGATTGAATGCAAGGTACCTATTTCATATTTGGGGTACCTTGCATTCCTATTGGCTGAAATGTTCAAATCAGCCAATAGGATGAGAGCTACTGAAATTCTATTGGTTGTTTAAATCAGCTCATAGGATTTAAGCAGCTTTCATCCTATTGGCTGATGTCAGCCATTAGGAATGCAAGTTACCCCAAATATAAAAGGGTGTGGCAGAGATTGCATGAAGAGGAGGCTCCGCACTGGATGTCGTCGTCGTCGCCGTGGTCCTGCTCAGCTCCATGCCACCAGAGCTCTGCGCCACTGGGATGAGTACATTTTTGGGGGTTAGTGATAGGATTTTATTTTTGGGGGTGGGTTTTTTTTTAGATTTGGGCATTGTTTATTTTTTTAATGGGCACTAAAGAGCTGATTGCTGATTGGGTGGGGGGGATTTTACTATTAGGGGGTACTTTGTAATTTTTTTTAATGTAAAAGAGCTGTTTACTTTAGGGTAATGCCTTACAAAAGGCCCTATTGGTAGTTTATTGTTAAATTAGGGGGTGTTTTTATTTTGAGGAGGCTTTTTTGTTTTTATAGGGGTATTAGATTATGTTTAATTTGTATTATTTTGGATAGTTTTTTTCATAGTTTTAGTATTTTAAAATTTTGTAACTAAGTTTTTTTTATTTTTCATTTATTTTATTTTTTTTAAAAGTTATGTTAGATTTATTTATAATTAGAGCTTAGTTTTTTTTATTTCACAGGCACGTTTTTATTTATTTTAAGATAGTTATATTGTAACTTTAATTTAAAGTTAGGGGGTGTTAGGTTTAGGGGTTTATAGTTTAATTTAGTGTGTTGCGATGTGGGGGGGCGGCGGTTTAGGGGTTAAGAGGTTTAGTTTAGTAGTTGCGATGTGGGGGGCCAGCAGTTTAGGGGTCAATAGCTTTATTATAGTAGTTGCAATGTGGGGTGCCAGCGGTTTACGGGGTAATAGCTTTATTATAGTAGTTGTAATGTGGGGGGCAGGCGGTTTAGGGGTTAATAGGTTTATTTAGTGTCAGCGATGTCAGGGGGCAGTGGATTAGGGGTATTTAGACTAGGGGTTTATGTTAGATTTTTACATAACCTTCTTTTACCCATAGACATCAATGTGTTATTGCGATCGCCATTCCGCGATCACAGGTGTTAGTTTTTTTCTAACACTTTCTCTCCATTGATGTCTATGGGGGAATACGTGCACAAGAACGTCAAGTCAGGACTTGGCTTTTGTGTGGTATGAAGCTTAACGCACCATACCACACAAAAAATATGTTTTTTCTGCAACGTGTAATGTCAGCGCTAAATTCTTAGCGTTATGTACCAGTGCACAACTTGTAATCTCTGTGTATGTGTTAATTAATTATTAAAAATTATTATACATTCTGTAAAATATTCTACATAATCTATAGAATATACATTTATATATATTTTACAAAATGTATAATAATTTGTAATACTTATTAATAATATTTTTTATTATTTTATATTTAATATTTCAATAACATGCTTTGTAATTCTTCATGTATATTAACCCGGCACCATGTTAGACCTAAAGCGCAAAACACAAATCGCATTAAACATTATATTCCAATGTTCTTCACATAGAATTTTTTTAATTTTTATTATTAAAATGTAATTTTTGTTATTAAATATATATTTTTCAGGCCGGACCGGGTACACATTCTATGACCCTGTAACATGCACAGCCCTGAGTGCAAAACAGCACTCTAAGGAAGCTGCACTGTCACCAAAGTCACAGGCAGTTAACCCCAGACAGGCGTGGATGCAAGGCCCAAACAGGGAAAATTACAAAAAAATAATACATTAATATAGCACACAGAGAAAATCTAACACTCACTTGCAAGCTCTCAACTAAGATAAAAAGCAGCAATGGAAGAGTTAGTTACCGCATCTGGCCAAATGGGAAAAGCCCAGGTACCTCGTCAAGGTCTCTTCCAAAAACCTGGGTCCCTAAACAGCCACACAATGCAGCCTCACAATCAAACAACTGTGAAAAAATGGAGGGTGCACAGGCTTTTCGCAGTTGTTTGAATGTGAGGCTGCATTGTGTGGCTGTTTAGGGACCCAGGTTTTTAGAAGAGACCATGACGAGGTACCTGGGCTTTTCCCATTTGGCCAGATGCGGTAACTAACTCTTCCATTGCTGCTTTTTATCTTAGTTGAGAGCTTGTAAGTGAGTGCTGGACTTTCTCTGTGTGCTATATTAATGTATTATTTTTTTAAAATTTTCCCTGTTTGGACCTTGCACCCAGTCCTGTCTGGGGTTAACTGCCTGGGACTCTGGTGACAGTGCAGCTTCCTGAGAGTGCTGTTTTGCACCCAGGACTGTGCATGTTACAGGGTCATAGGATGTGTACCTGGTCTGGGTGCTGACCCCACCCATGTTTTGTGTACATATATATATATATATATATATATATATATATATATATAATGTTAATGTACAATAGATATGTATACCTATATATCTACAGTATAGTAATAGAGGTAATAGGTATAGGTATATACATACACATATATATATATTTACCATAAAAAAAAAATTCTGTATGTGTAGAACATTGGAATAAAAAATATGAATAACTGTCGGGTTAGTGCGTGAGTGATAAGGGTTTTATCTTATGCGCTGTGCATTGAAGTCTATGGGGAGACTATGTTAACGCACTGATGATATTGCTAAATCCTTTTTTTTTCTTTCATGATTGAGATAGAACAGCAGTTTTAAGCAACTTTCTAATTTACTCCTATTACTTATTTTTCTTTGTTCTCTTGCTATCTTTATTTGAAAAAGAAGTCATCTAAGCTAAGGAGACAGCCAATTTTTGGTTCATACCACTGGACCGCACTTGTTAATTGGAGGGTGAATTTATCCAACAATCAGCAAGAACAACCCAGGTTGTTCACCAAAAATGGGCCGGCATCTAAACTTACATTCTTGCTTTTCAAATAAAGATAAAAAGAGAATGAAGAAAATGTGATAATAGGAGTAAATTAGAAAGTTGCTTAAAATTGTTTCTCTATCTGAATCACGAAATAAAAAATATGGGTTCAGTGTCCCTTTAAGCTTGAGCAAAAGCTGTAAATAGAGCACCACTTGTAATCTGGCCCTTAGAATAAGTACTTAGGCTTTTCTTGTTGACAAAGTCTACTTGACTTCTAATTAGCTATAATTAACTATATTGACTAAAATGTGACAGCTTCAAATTCAATTTAATAAAAATTTATGTTAATTGTATGTCGTAGTAGTGTGCTTATTGTTGGTAGGTCTTCCTGGCTATTTTTCTCTGATACTAGTGTGTAGTGGGTTTACAAATTCTCTAGTTTTCCCTGAGTCTCACTAGAAAGAGCACTCTATTTTATATTTTGCATTAGGGTCCTATTTGTCTACAGATTTAGTTTTTGCTAAGAGACCTTTCCAGAGCCTTCCCCCTTTTATTAGTCTAAACCTGGTTAAGAAATTACAATATTTACATCACATGACATCTTAAGAATTACATGACCCCTTCATTTCAAAGAGGATACTCTCCTTTTTAAAGCACATGGTCTTGGAAGTGTCTAGATTTATTTTTTTGAAAAAACAGACTTTCTATATTTTCAATGTTTCCAAGTTATAACAAGATCACTCTTTCTAATGAGGTTATCACATTTCTCTCAAAATTTGCTGGATACCCCAGGATCACACTTGGACATATGTCCACTCTGGAGGGGCATTTTCTCCCTCTTGCTTAACCTATACTTCCCCCACCACCACCTGGAGTTGCCAATGACTTGGAGCTTCAGGAACATGTAATCATTGTATAAATCACTAAAATCAAGTCTCAACAAATTTAATTTAGTTTGCAACTAGTATGAAAGTAAACCAACTGACCACAGTTGCCTGTATACATGAGCAGTTTGATGAAGATACTCAATAGACAGTATAAGGGCTCTGCAGATGCTCATCAACAAAGTCACCTGCCCTGTTTAGGGATGGGCTTTCAGAGATACAAATATTGCTTATAGTTATACTGGCAAATGCAGTAAAACCGTATATACTTTGCATACAGTTACTTTGATGTTGACTATTATATCCAGTTTCAATATTTAGTTTAGTGCTGTAATTTATGTCTGTGTGAGTCTCATGTAAACCACTGAGGGGTAGATTTATCATAGTCAAGCAGACATCATACAATTTAGCGTATTATGTCCGCTGCACATATGCTGTCTGCATTTATCATTGCACCAGCAGTTCTTGTGAACTGCTGGTGAAATGATGCCCCCTGCAGATTTGCTAGGCCGCTAGCAGGGGGTTTCAAGCGAGCCTGAAGGCTCGTGCGGAAACAGGGGCATCTAGCTGCATACAGAGTTTAATAAATCGGCCCCTAAACCTCCTCTTGTGCCCCAGGCATTAATATGGAGATCCAGAAGATAAGCCTCCATTTTCTTATCTATTAAAAAAACAATACCAGTAAATGAATTTGTTGTTGAGAAACAGATATAGCTTTCTCTGCTATTTTTCCTTGATCCAGCCTTGTGTTTAAGAGCTTTTCTGGGAAGCTCCCACCCTACCTGAGCAGAATGCTCTCCGCGGCTGTTCCCACCTCCCATAACCTCCGATCCAGTACCAGTACATTATTTAGTCTGCCTCAGTACAAAAAGAAAGCAGCTCGATTCTCCTTTTCCTACAGAGCACCACAATTATGGAACGACCTCCCGCACACTTTCAAACCTTCCCCAAGCCTAAAATCCTTTAAGAGATCCCTCTCTACATATCTCAAAACAGAATGCACCTGTCATGGTTGATTATATATTTCCTACCTGTTCTATGTTAAATTTTGCATATTTTATGTATTAATATTGTTTTTGTATTTTATTGTACCTTATTGTATCAATGCAATGTTTTGTGGACCCAGGACATACTTGAAAATGAGAGAAATCTCAATGTATCCTTCCTGGTAAAATATTTTATAAATAAAATAAATAAATCTATAAAAATAGTTTCAACAGAATCACAACTGTGTTGCAAATTCTTTTGATGGAAAATATGGTGTGATGACTTGTTTTACACACTTTCTTTGTGGTTTCCAGTTTAATAGAAGTTCATGAATTTTCATTCATGCTTTGTCATTCTTTGCTTGATAGAATCACGGTGACTACAACAGTTTAGAGAAAGCAAATTTGCACATCATATCCTTCCCTTTTTGTTTTACTGCTTATCCTTGCTGACCTCTATTATCATCTCGGTCAGCATCACATATTTCAGCTCTGACATCTGCTGTTGCGCAATAACTCAAATACAGTGTCAACATATCAAGGAATACAGTGACCATTACCTATTAACTCTTTAGTTAGTATGAAAATCAGTATTTTATGGCTGATCAGAAAATGGATGCAGTGTATAGAGCAAGGAGTTGTGACATTGGCCAAGCTTTATTAAAACTTGTTTATGAGAAAACTCGTCACAATATTGCAACTCCAGAATTAAGGAATTCATGGAAATTTGATAAATAGTGCTTCACTCATAATCTAGCCCAATATATTACATATATGTAAAGATAGAAAGATGATAGATAGATAGACAGACAGACATAAAGATAGATAGATATATGCATATATTTACATATGTATATATAGATCTAGAAAAATAATTTTCTATGGCATACTTTTATATAGGATATGATGTACACATTTGTTTTCTCTAAACTGTTGTAGTCACCGTGATTCTATCAAGCAAAGAATGACAAAGCACGAATGAAATATCATGAACTTCTATTAAACTGGAAACCACAAATAACGTGTGTAAAACAAGTCATCACACCATATTTTCCAACAAAAGAGTTTGCAACACAGTTGTGTTTCTTTTGAAACTATTTTTATAGATCAAGAAGCAATGGCAGAAAAAGTTATGTCTCCTTTCTCAACAACAAATTAAAGGGACACTGAACCCAATTTTTTTCTTTCGTGATTCAGATAGAGCATGCAATTTTAAGCAACTTTCTAATTTACTTTTATTATCAAATTTTCTTCATTCTCTTGGTACCTTTATTTGAAAAGCAAGAATGTAAATTTAGATGCCGGCCCATTTTTGGTGAACAACCTGGGTTGTTCTTGCTGATTGGTGGATAAATTCACCCACCAATAAAAAAGTGCTGTCCAGGGTCCTAAACCAAACATTGTCTGTCTCCTTAGCTTAGATGCCATCTTTTTTTTTTTTTTTTTTTTTGAAAAATATTTTTATTGAGGCAATAAAATACATCAAAGTACAAACATAGTAGATAGGGCAATATCTCAAACAAAATTGCATGACATCAGTTCCATCATTCAAGCATAAATACAGTAGACAGAAGTAGGAGTACGGTACTAACCCTAATGGAGCCTCATTTTATATCTTAATATTAGGGGAAACATGTGTCAACAGTGAAAAATAGATCCACTTATGGGACCTGGAAATTAGTACTTGTCTGAAGACAGATCTTACAGGGGTAAAAATTCTCAATATTTAAACACTCTAGCGTCTTCAATATAATAAAGATCCGCTCATGGGATCTGGCGGCAAGGATCAATCTGAAGACATCTATAGCAGTTCAAAGGGTCCTCGTCATATGTTAGCTTGTTATTGCATAGAGGTTACAGGAAACTTAATTGAAACAGATAAAGATACTGATAAGGTACATAACCACGTTATCTAAATTACTCTGCTAAATGATATCAGTGATGTACCAGAACTGATCACAGTTGTCACAATAAGGATATAATGACACTTATACTGAGCATTGATAGAAACTTGAACGGTGATAAAACTGTAGTTCCAAAACTCTTTGATTAACCAACATACAATAAACAAAGGAGAATTTCTTAAATTAGGGCCCGAAGATCCTTTTCCATGTATGCAGGGGGAAACATAGGCTTAGGACTTCGGACTGGGTAGAGACTACTTCACTCTACCAAAAGAGAGTGCGGAGGAGAAAATATTCGTCCCTACCGCACAAAAATGGTGGGGGGGGGGGGCGGGAGATAGTCCAGCAACAGGTTACTCTAACTTTGCTGGGTAGGATAGATAACTAGGTAATAACATCTTGCAAAGTAATATATACTGGAATAAACTTAGCGCGTATATTACTCAAATCATTAACTCAGTTGGTACACTGATAGTGTAAAATTTTCTTACAAAAGATAGATAGGTTAGACATATAATGTAGCCACGTCCTATAATAATAAATATTCTGTGCTATGGTTGAGAAGGGATAAAAATGTAATAGTATCTAGGATGAGACACACACATGATCTAAGCAAGGATACATGCAACTACTTTGAAGGTGTAGTACAACAGTCAATCTAACATGCCTCATCAACCCTTTAGTAGGTATGGGATATTATCTGCCTAAGCTTAGTACATGCAGCTAACTAGGATAC